>NC_057762.1:13814690-13865208 GCF_010389155.1 Erigeron canadensis | reverse complement strand
CCCATTCAAGATCTAAATACACACAGAAGATAATTTAGAACATTTTATAAGTATATCATACGATCATAAAATAGTACGTAGAAAAGACAAGAACATATATATATTTACATAGAGAATACTTATAAGTACAAAAATAGTTTTCATGCTTTCAGTCCCCGATAAAGAACTTTGAACAAAATGTACGAAAAAGGGGATAAGTGAACTCATAGTGATCTGGTACCGTACGGTTATTGAGCACAGAGAACAAGCACGGAGATAGATAATTATTCTATAGAAACCCAAGTGCGTCTTGACAGAAGCCTAAGTACACGTTGTTGTACACATGATAGTACATATTAGACTTAGTGATTAATTCATCACAAAAATGTTCTTGATGATCCGATGATTAGTCCTTGATGAACTTAGAACGTTTTGACACAAAATGGACTTAAATGTACTCAAGTATTCGAACTGAACTCAACTTGTACATCTTTGAACACACACAAAATTATATCATTAATTAACTGTACATCTTTATTAGTGAACTTGATTAGGGTTTTGTAAAATGAACATTGTCTTGAACCATTTTAAGAATTAGTTTTGAGGTCTATGAGTAGTCTTGATTGTTCTTAATCAAAGAAATTGCAAGCAAGGGTCTGTCCATGAGTTATGTAAAGGCTAGGTCGATTATTGATTAAATAAAAGGTAGGGGGTTTGGTTATTTAGATGTCTGGCTCTAAGAGATGTAACACCCCAACTAAGGCGGAACAATGAGATGTACAGAAAGTCGAGTATTCAAAACAAAGGATTATAAATAACATTCACCATAGCTTTATTTGATAAAAATAATTTACAATGTACAAACATGTGAACCAATTTCCAAGTACAAATGCGTCCACCATACTTGGATATGAGTCCACGAACCAAATAACAAGCACATGAAATAGTAAACTACAATGATCAAGGCGGATTCCATTGCCTATCACAAAGTTGATCTTTGACTCCAAAGGGAAATGCAAATAATCATGAAGCATATAAATCCTCAATGCTTAAGCTTATTTCCTGAAAAGCATGAAGAAAAAGTGTCAACTACGAAAACGTAGTGGTGAGTGCATAGGTTTTTATATAAATCTTGGTACATCACCGTTTTAATACTTAGAAAACCGATTACTATTACATTTGAAATATCCAAACCATATGATCGAGAAAAATTTCATATCATGTTATCAAGCTTCCAAATACCATAATGTCATATCAAGACTGGAAAAATCCATAGTAAAATTTCAGGTTCTCATTTGTCAAATCATCATGAGAGAAAATGTATATAAATCGATTAATCGTATATCATACCAAAATCATTCGGTTACCAAAATCATTTCAATATCACCAATTTCAACGTCTTTCAAGATATCATATGAGGGACGATACCCAATCCGTATGTCCAAACAATTTCCAATTATCAACAATATTAATATCAATTTCACTTAGCCACAAGGGCATAATTCAATATCAAATTTCATTTAGCCACAAGGCATAATTTACATAATTTTGATGAGTAAATGCTTGAGCCACTACTACTACCATTTTCAAGTCCAAGCTTTATAATACTTCTTATCTTTGCACAAGCTGTCAATCAAGTGCCTTACTTATACTTGGGGTCGTGTCATGAGGACGACCGATTAAACTTACGTAGCTAGAACACCCTATGGTCGGACTGGAAGTGATGGTCATCACGAAGGCAACCAACCTTCCACGTTACGCTCTGGATGGGTGGACGACTCCTAGTTGCGCAACTATCTAACTACAGGCCTCCCTTAGGAGTAAATAGTAGTGTACCGAAAAGAAAACGGGTTGACAGAACTCAAGTTCATCATATAACAATTATCACTTGGAACATACGTTATAACTTCATATCATAATCATACTTACCAAGAGTCATTTCATATATCAAACTTTCTTTCAAGAAACACTTCATATATATATATAATAACTTTACTTATCATGCTTTTCACCCCGAAAGTTAAACACATAAAATAGTTTGAAAGGGGGCTATGACTCACCTTGATATGCCGCATATTATATTCACTTATCCAAAATGGGTACTTCCCATCAATCACTCCATCATACATCCGTCACGTTTCTCAATCACATTTGAAAGCCAAGACTATCCCTACGATAGGACTAATACACGTAAGTTCCTATCTTAAGCCATCACTTAGAAATGCCACTTTCATTATGTTGCTATCAATTGTAGAATCCAAGTATATTGCCAACATTCGCATTGTTTGGTTGTAGCGAGCGATTGATGGTGTAAAAGGTTACTTTAATGACATGCGTAGTTATAAGTTGTTAGATTTTTGGTAACTTGGCTTCATTTGTGGTTTCACTTGGCATCTTAGGTCATCATGTAGAAATATCATATTAAGTTATGTTATCCTTATTCATCATTTGTTGTGTAACCGATTTTAGCGTGAATTAACATTTGTGATATCAATATATAGCTTGGTTAACATAATTACTTATGTCAATCTCACTTAATTAAATTTGTTTTATTTTGATTACACTTATCTCATGAATTTCGTTTAAGTGTTATGGGCCATTATAAATGGGCCTTAGGTGTCATGGGCTTTTAAATGTTTGGGCTTACATTAGTTATTGGCTTTACCTTATTTGGGTTAGGTGCATAATGGGTCATAGTGGTTATTGGGCTATAAGGCTTATTGGGCCAAGTGGGCCTACTGATTTGTGTTCCTTATGGTTCATTATTTGGGCCGGGTTAGCCCATTATGGTTCTTAGTTCATTACATAGCCCATTATGCCATTTATAAGATTACTTACAAATTTTCTGTTTTATATTTATTTTTAAGAAATGTTAGCTACTATTTTGGGGTCAAGACGAATTATTTGGACCTTCATGATTTTTACACAGTGACTTATATGTATCTAGTATTTTGTGAATTTTGGTGAATTTTATATGATGTTTGGTGTCCGTAAAAATTATCCAAACACAAACTGTCCCGAATGGGCACTGCTTGCGACATCAGAAGTTTTATAAAAGTTCTTGATGTTCTGATTGTTAGAAAAATCCCATGATTTTATTTTAAGTTCACAACACATTGAAATTACTTTCCACCAAGTATGACTTCCTGGAACGTTATGGATTGGGAGATAAAAATTGTTAAAGTTCATAAAATATTCATACAAATTACAGTTTTGACCAGTTCAGTAGAAAAAATCATATCTTTCGTTGGTTTAGTATTTTGAGTAATTCCAGTTGGAGGTTAATCTTAACTCATTTGTCTACAACTTTTATTTTGATAGTCTTTCTTGAAAATGTCCTCAATGTTCAGTTATTCGTTACAAGACAGAAGACCAATTCTGTCAGAATGTTTATTGGTTAATGCATCCCAAAATGGTTTTGTTTGCTTGCTTTAACCTCTAGATTCCCACTAAAAAAATATTACTTTATTTTGTATCTCTTAACATCAAATATACAGATTTCAATCAATTTCAAGTTCATCAATCATCCTTAAAAGATCCATCTCAAGTCCCATATCAAAACCAAATTAAACTAGTGCAAATCTAAGCATGCATGTAATCATCTCATCATTTTAACAACAAATCTTTATCCATCTTCAATTCAACAACTTAAAAACATATTTTTATGAAAAACTCCAGAAATATATTCATCAAAATGTATAAAATATGACCATATTTCAAAGGAAAAATCACTTTAAAATCTATTTAATCTATGACAACACCTTTGGGTCTTAAACTAGTTGAATCCTTGAATCTTTCTTCTAGATTTAACATGCATGAGCATGAGGAAGAAGATTCTATCAACTTGCCTTCATCAAGTGTATTTTCAAGAAGAAATTCAAAGAAAAACATGGTCTTTGATAAAGATCTTTTAGTATGAACAAAAACAAGATTGATTAAACAAAGAGATGAAGATTTATACCCTTGAAGAGCACGGTTTTGATGAAGAAAATATGGCAGAAATTTCGTGGCTTTGATGCTCCAAATAACCCTTATTTCAAGCTTAAAATAACCCTTAAATCTTACTTGAATCAACCCTTGTTTAAGCCTTTCAAAAACCCTTTTTATTATTAAAGTTTAATATGATTTTTCCTTGTCTTTTTGTTGATTATTTGAGCCAAATGGAGAGGAAGAAAAGAGGAGGAAGTGCAGAAAATTTGAGAGAAATGAGAGAAAATATTGGTTTGTGTGTGTAAAATGAAAAGGGATGTGTGAAGTGTGGGGTGTGATGGTAGGTTAGTTAACCTTGGGAGTTTAAGGGTATCATGTGGCTAGTTAAATTGTGATTGGTGGAGTGCACATGGCTGAATTTTTGCAAGAAAAATTAGAAATTTTGTAAGGAACATTATATAAAAGTCTTACACTCATGTCAATATGCATATATATGTATGTCTATGTATGTATTTGTATTGGGTGCATATATTAGTTCTTGCAAGGATATAAGTGTATGTATATGTTCTTGTATAAATATTACTAGTTATGTAGTGTTTCTAAGACATGGTTTATGTACATATATGTGTGTATATGGTGTGTATATATTATATATGTATGTAAATATATATAGTTTTTTTTGTGTGTTTTAATTTTATTACTTATCTCATTATTTATAAACTTTTATTTACATTAGATATATATATATATTATTATTATTTAAGCACTTTTATGTACATCATAGTTCTATAAATATATTTTTAAGATGATCATTATAGTTATGTGTCCAAATATACTTGAATTTACTTGGTGTTTGAATTGTTGGACATTTGTGAATAATTATCTTTGTTAACTCAATTTGTGAGTCTTAGTTTATTATATATTTAACTTCATTTCTCGAATTAAAATTTTTGGTTCATTGACATTTTGTCAAGTTCAATTAGAACTAATATACTTGAGATTGGCTTAACTAATTATAGTTATTGGTTATGACATTTCTATAATAGCTAGTCATCTATGGTATTTCTAAGGCATTTTACTGTACTAAAGGGCGATTTCTCTTAATAAACTTCTAGGGATAGATACCTAGATAAATATAAGTAAGTTGTCCTAGTCGGAAATTGAGGGTTGTTACATCATTACCCCCTTAACTATAACTTCGTCCTCGAAGTTCGCTCGTTCACAAGGTGATAAAATGAATAGATTGACGATAAGGATAGCTTAACAGGACGCACGAACGTAAGAGTTCATCTAGGTTTCATCACGACCTTTCGGTTACTTACAGAATTTTTAGCCTCCACAGTTGGGGGCATCTATTCCTTGGTGCCCTAAATATCACTTGATTAGAAGCTTTAAAAGTGTTATAATTGTCGCTCACTTCTTGAGACGACTTGAGATTAATCGTAAGAGATCATTATGGGTTGTCCATCTTGCCTAGATCAATGTTAAGTAATGGGATGATGACAAGAATATTAATACGGAAACGAGTAAACGGTTCGTAACGTGAGTTATAACAAAAATACTAAGAGACGTTGGAATTTTGATCGTTGGTGGCTACTCATTTCCCCAATAAAGAATCCTCCACTGGCTCCTTGCATAGTTTTATCTTTCTTTGGTTTGATGTTGGACACACTTGCCGCTACTAGAAATTATTGACTTCGTTTGTGACAAATCACTTATTAAGGGATTACCCCCTTAACAAGGGTGCTGCTAATCCGGGATGCCAAATTGCATTAAATTTGCAAAGGTACATCTTCGTAGCACCTTATTTTAGAGTTTTTCAGTGTCGACTTTGTTGTTTTACGACATACAAGGGGATTACGATTCAGCCAATGATAGTTCTATTTTACTCCTCATACTCGCCTTTATCCTTGTTTTCGAATGTCATCTTTTTCGTTATTCGTAAAGTCGCATCGTAACTCATTTTTATCTTGCTCTTGCTGATATTGGCTCGCAAATCGTTGTATGGAACCTTTAATTCTTCTTTTTATGTAGAGGTATTACCCCTTTATGATATATTTTCGGCTAACTCCTTTTCAGCATTACACATATAACCTCTTCCATTTCTCTTCTATTCTTATGCATTCCTTGCGATAGAGTTTACACAATCCTTATGCTTACAGTTAATCATATCGTATCCTCACCGTCTTGGCAAGACTAAAACTTCAAGCCTTTGTTAGTATGGATCCCCTCTCAGGGACAATCCTTCTTAGGTCCTTTCAGACCTTAATGACCATGCTCTCAAAAGCCTTATATCTGTTTTTAGTTTTCTAAGCTAAGCTTCTTTTCAAGTACACCAGCCTAATGTTCTTGGGAATTGTGATGCAACATAATTTAGGTGGAGCTTCATTCCTCGTCCAATTCTCAACCATTTCTCTCCATTTTTCTTTTGTGTTCTTATGGATCACCATACTCCTTACCATTTTTGCCACTCGGATCCATCTCCTACTAGAGTAATTGTCATCTTGGTTGACACACGCAGTCGATAGTCCTTGGGGTTTATCCCAGGGGTACTCATCTTTTTCCCCGGCTTGTCACATAAGCGAATTATCATACTTTCATTCAAACGTTCCATGACTAGCTCTTTCCAGAGTTTGTAGTTGTTTGGGACTTAGGTCAGCGATCAACTTCCTTGATCGTCGTGGCAGTATGTGCCTTGATTTCTAGTGTCATATTTCCTATTTACTCTGACTACTAACTTAGCGATTTCATGTCGTTTTCCTTTTCACTTCTCTTGGGCGCACTACTTCATAGGTCGATGGTTCTTGACTGTTCACCATGTGTTCTAAAATTTTTTTTCCGCCCAAGTTCATCTTATTTTAGCTTACCTCCAAACGACCGTTGACCTTGAGGGAGTATCCATCACTCATGTTTCCTCCACTTATCGACCATACTCCCCTTCTTTAGCAAAACTAGCCTCCATTGGGTGTTGGGCGTATACCGCTTCCTCTCAGCTTAGTTGATATGTTCTACTAGTAGTTTGTCTCTCAATGAAGGTTTTCCAATAGGTATTTAAAGTATAATGCCTGGAGCGCCATAAAGATGAACACCGACAGAACTACACCTCATGGATAACGTCAATACCTTCACTTTATCGTGTGGGTTAGATCACCTTCCTTTACTTTACTTTCTACTTCACACAGCTTCAATGATGGTAGTGAATAGCTCTTATTGAACGATAAAGTATAGTCTTGTGCTTCATTCTCCTTGTTCGAATATCTTCCTTGTTGCGATTACCCCCTTAACATTTTTCTCCTAGAAAAATGTAAGGGATTTCTTGCTTTTCGTATCATCTCGTTTTCTCCTCTAAGTAAGCTCATTAGCCACCTTCTTAGCTAGGTTCCTTGAATCACCATTACATCTTGTCAATCTTCAATTCGCTAAATTTCTCATCCTTCTAGACGACTTTCAATTTGCTATATTTCCTAATCTTACTTGTAACTATTCTAGTCCTCTAGAGTAGTCCCAAACCATTTTTCATTTATCTTCAAGTCGTGGGGGTCACATAAGTTTATATTACTTCTTATCCTCCTTAATTTTCCATCTTCACTCCAACGTAACTTTGGAATTTCTTCTAATTGCCACCGAGGATTCATTTTACATGGATAGAAGGGCTTTTAATTCCTTCACCAAATTTGAGGTTTCAGTTCAATTGCCTCTTCACATGTAGACCATATCCAAGACATCACTTCCATCGGGTATACTAGTCCATAGTATCTTCTATACTATACTTTTCTAACCTGCTAGAACTTCCTTGTATCGAGTAGGTCCTTCTCTTAACGTCATTGCGAGCGGGCGATGTTAGTTATTTGGTCTCACCACTTTCAGGTGTTGTGTCGAGTCATCCATGGATTAAGGGAATCGTAAATCTTTGGAAAAGGAGAAGGACCATGCTTTCATCGTGTTTGGTCCTCGAGTTTGTCAAGATTCACTTGGGTAGCTTCAATGTGGAAGTGAGGAGTAAGATTTCGTAGTGAGAATAAGACGTCAACCCAGATTAATATCTTTAGGTGAGTTAAACGGAATGCTTCAACGTCGCTTGTGAAAATTTGCTTCTTTGTACTTTGATTGACATACATCATATCTTCCATGGCCTACGTTATGTTTGTGATCCAATAGCATCTTCTATGCTATATATTTATCCCAAGCATTTCGCTTTTGGACGACTGATGACTAAACGTCATTCGCATCTCTTGATGTCGCAGGGAGAGCGGAGTACTACTTACTTGATTTCGTCATTGCCGAGTGTGGCGTGAGTGAGTTTCACGTTGTTAGGTTACTAACTTTTGAAGAGAAGCGGTGGTGATCATTACTTTGAATCATTAAGAATTTCAAAGATATAGAATTTGATTTCGAATGAATAAGTAGGAAATATAAAACAAAAGATTCATTAAGGCTCGAATCAGACTCCTTGCGCGGGTTAAAGAAATCTCTTCTATGTGTTATGTTGCCCATTGGACTCCAACTTTCGATGACGTCAACATGTACCTCATCGACTTAAATAATATAGATGGATGTTCGCATATACGTGTTAGAATAGAAATATCGCACAAAATTTCGAGGCTACATTCCTCATGGTGTATCGTCTAGATAGTATGGGTACGTGTTCGACTAGTGACATTGTATCGTCATAAGGCCTTAGTGTCGCTCGCCATTCGTAAATCTCCGACTTAGTTTGACATTTCCATATGTTTGCGCCATCTCAGATCGAATACAAAGGTTATGTGTAGTTCCTAAGAGGATAGAGTCACCTCATATATTGGGACTATAATTCTTAAGATATATCGTCCAACGTTCGTGGAAAGATGCTCCACCGATGATATCGCGTTGTCGTATGTCAGATATGTATAGTGGTGTCATGAGAGATAGGATATTGAGTATTTTTAAAAAGAGCATGGGTGAACGAATATTGGAGGCGTACTTTATGTTAACTTTCATACTTAGAAAATTTCTAATTTATAATGAATTTCCCAGGGCGTTCCATAGTTCTCAAGCGGTCAAATCTCAACATGCGATATCTATCTTGGTAGTAAGGAATAACCATATTATCATCATATCAAGCAATTACTAGTTCTCAATAGTCACATCTTAGAGCATCATAACTATCTCATAATTAGGCAAAACTTTATAGTCATTACATCATCTACGCACTAGTCCTTATATAGCTCAACCTTAGGGTGCAATAAGTATCTCAATAGTAAGGCATGACTACATAATCATCGCAATAATCACACGCTAACTTCAAATAGCTCAAACTTAGAGAGTAAGGGCTCTTATATCCATATTTCAAATAGTCCAAACTTAGAGAGTAAAAGCTCTTATATCCATATCGGCTATAGAATTTCATATTACTTGTCATACCTATATCCCCTTTTAGTTCTTTCTTATATAATCAGTCTCATCACCCAATAACTTAAACAAGTCATATTCGAAAAAAAGTTCATGCTACATAATAATCACATTATTTTATAGTGCATATGCTACTTAAAGTTCAACATCATAATTCATAAATCTTTTACGCATGCATTTATCACAAAATTTTCACATTGCACCTTTAAACTTTCACATTAACAATACAAGATTTCACATTGCACATTACAACTTTCACATTGTACCTTATAACTTTCATATTGCAATCAAATCAATCATGCCCGAGTGTGCATGTTATAGCATAAAGTAGCATGTATCAACAAATATATATTTCAATCTTAGATTCATTTCACTTCTAATGTGCAAGAAGAGGAATCCTACCAAGCTAGCATAATCCTCAACTAAAACAAGTCTTGAATCCTTATATGTGCTTAGGTGAATGTCTAAATGCAACACGTATGCTCATAAAAACGGATTTAACAAAGATCTCTTTTTTTTTCTTTTAAAAGGAATCCTTTTGAACACAAGTCCAAGTGGTTGTTTGAGTTTTACATGGTTCTCTCATAATTAAACATAGATTCATGACTCTATGTTTATATAGGGTCCTACCATGTTAAGCTCAAACTAATCCACTTAACCTCATGCTCGACTCGACTATAAAAATCGTTTTGAAAAGTGGCTATAGTTTTGAAATTCCCGTAGGAACTCCAATGTTCTCTACAACCTTGGCTCTTGATACCATTTTCTGTAACACCCCAACTAAGGCGGAACAATGAGATGTACAGAAAGTCGAGTATTCAAAACAAAGGATTATAAATAACATTCACCATAGCTTTATTTGATAAAAATAATTTACAATGTACAAACATGTGAACCAATTTCCAAGTACAAATGCGTCCACCATACTTGGATATTGAGTCCACGAACCAAATAACAAGCACATGAAATAGTAAACTACAATGATCAAGGCGGATTCCATTGCCTATCACAAAGTTTGATCTTTGACTCCAAAGGAAATGCAAATAATCATGAAGCATATAAATCCTCAATGCTTAAGCTTATTTCCTGAAAAGCATGAAGAAAAAGTGTCAACTACGAAAACGTAGTTGGTGAGTGCATAGGTTTTTATATAAATCTTGGTACATCACCGTTTTAATACTTAGAAAACCGATTACTATTACATTTTGAAATATCCAAACCATATGATCGAGAAAATTTTCATATCATGTTATCAAGCTTCCAAATACCATAATGTCATATCAAGACTTGGAAAAATCCATAGTAAAATTTCAGGTTCTCATTTGTCAAATCATCATGAGAGAAAATGTATATAAATCGATTAATCGTATATCATACCAAAATCATTCGGTTACCAAAATCATTTCAATATCACCAATTTCAACGTCTTTCAAGATAACATATGAGGGACGATACCCAATCCGTATGTCCAAACAATTTCCAATTATCAACAATATTAATATCAATTTCACTTAGCCACAAGGGCATAATTCAATATCAAATTTCATTTAGCCACAAGGCATAATTTACATAATTTTGATGAGTAAATGCTTGAGCCACTACTACTACCATTTTCAAGTCCAAGCTTTATAATACTTCTTATCTTTGCACAAGCTGTCAATCAAGTGCCTTACTTATACTTGGGTTCGTGTCATGAGGACAACCGATTAAACTTACGTAGCTAGAACACCCTAATGGTCGGACTGGAAGTGATGGTCATCACGAAGGCAACCAACCTTCCACCGTTACGCTCTGGATGGGTGGACGACTCCTAGTTGCGCAACTATCTAACTACAGGCCTCCCTTAGGAGTAAATAATAGTGTACCGAAAAGAAAACGGGTTGACAGAACTCAAGTTCATCATATAACAATTATCACTTGGAACATACGTTATAACTTCATATCATAATCATACTTACCAAGAGTTATTTCATATATCAAACTTTCTTTCAAGAAACACTTCATATATATATATAAAATAACTTTACTTATCATGTTTTTCACCCCGAAAGTTAAACACATAAAATAGTTTGAAAGGGGACTATGACTCACCTTGATATGCCGCATATTATATTCACTTATCCAAAATGGGTACTTCCCATCAATCACTCCATCATACATCCGTCACGTTTCTCAATCACATTTGAAAGCCAAGACTATCCCTACGATAGGACTAATACACGTAAGTTCCTATCTTAAGCCATCACTTAGAAATGCCACTTTCATTATGTTGCTATCAATTGTAGAATCCAAGTATATTGCCAACATTCGCATTGTTTTGGTTGTAGCGATTGATGGTGTAAAAAGGTTACTTTAATGACATGCGTAGTTATAAGTTGTTAGATTTTGGTAACTTGGCTTCATTTGTGGTTTCACTTGGCATCTTAGGTCATCATGTAGAAATATCATATTAAGTTATGTTATCCTTATTCATCATTTGTTGTGTAACCGATTTTAGCGTGAATTAACATTTGTGATATCAATATATAGCTTGGTTAACATAATTACTTATGTCAATCTCACTTAATTAAATTTTGTTTTATTTTGATTACACTTATCTCATGAATTTCGTTTAAATGTTATGGGCCATTATCAATTGGGCCTTAGGTGTCATGGGCTTTTAAATGTTTTGGGCTTACATTAGTTATTGGGCTTTACCTTATTTGGGTTAGGTGCATAATGGGTCATAGTGGTTATTGGGCTATAAGGCTTATTGGGCCAAGTGGGCCTACTGATTTGTGTTCCTTATGGGTTCATTATTTGGGCCGGGTTAGCCCATTATGGTTCTTAGTTCATTACATAGCCCATTATGCCATTTATAAGATTACTTACAAATTTTCTGTTTTATACTTTATTTTTAAGAAATGTTAGCTACTATTTTGGGGTCAAGACGAATTATTTGGACCTTCATGATTTTTACACAGTGACTTATATGTATCTAGTATTTTTGTGAATTTTTGGTCAATTTTTATATGATGTTTGGTGTCCGTAAAAATTATCCAAACACAAACTGTCCCGAATGGGCATTGCTTGCGATATCAGAAGTTTTATAAAAATTCTTGATGTTCTGATTGTTAGAAAAATCCCATGATTTTATTTTAAGTTCACAACACATTGAAATTACTTTCCACCAAGTATGACTTCCTGGAACGTTATGGATTCGGAGATAAAAATTGTTAAATTTCATAAAATATTCATACAAAATTACAGTTTTGACCAGTTTCAGTAGAAAAATCATATCTTTCGTTTGGTGTAGTATTTTTGAGTAATTCCAGTTGGAGGTTAATCTTAACTTATTTTGTATCTCTTGACATCAAATATACAGATTTCAATCAATTTCAAGTTCATCAATCATCCTTAAAAGATCCATCTCAAGTCCCATATCAAAACCAAATTAAACTAGTGCAAATCTAAGCATGCATGTAATCATCTCATCATTTTAACAACAAATCTTTATCCATCTTCAATTAAACAAAATTAAAAACATATTTTTATGAAAAACTCCAAAAATATATTCATCAAAAATGTATAAAAATATGACCATATTTCAAAGGAAAAATCACTTTAAAATTTATTTAATCTATGACAACACCTTTGGGTCTTAAACTAGTTGAATCCTTGAATCTTTCTTCTAGATTTCAACATGCATGAGCATGAGGAAGAAGATTCTATCAACTTGCCTTCATCAAGTGTATTTTCAAGAAGAAAATCAAAGAAAAACATGGTCTTTGATAAAGATATTTTAGTATGAAGAAAAACAAGATTGATTAAACAAAGAGATGAAGATTTATACCCTTGAAGAGCACGGTTTTGATGAAGAAAATATGGCAGAAATTTCGTGGCTTTGATGCTCCAAATAACCCTTATTTCAAGCTTAACATAACCCTTAAATCTTACTTGAATCAACCCTTGTTTAAGCCTTTCAAAAACCCTTTTTATTATTAAAGTTTAATATGATTTTTCCTTGTCTTTTTGTTGATTATTTGAACCAAAATGGAGAGGAAGAAAAGAGGAGGAAGTGCAGAAAATTTGAGAGAAATGAGAGAGAAAATATTGGTTTGTGTGTGTAAAATGAAAAAGGATGTGTGAAGTGTGGGGTGTGATGGTAGGTTAAGTTAACCTTGGGAGTTTAAGGGTATCATGTGGCTAGTTAAATTGTGATTGGTGGAGTGCACATGGCTGAATTTTTGCAAGAAAAATTAGAAATTTTGTAAGGAACAATTATATAAAAGTCTTACACTCATGTCAATAGAAATTGGATCGTTTCATGGGTTTATGAATTCAGATCGTTTTACACAAGGAATCAGTCAAGATCGTTTCAAAGTCCGTAGCAAGAGGTCGTCCTAAACTTCAAAAAGAGATCGTTCCAACTTTTAAATGGAAAGGATCGTTTTATAACTTGTAAGCAGGAGGAGATCGTTCTGGGTTTAGGTTCATTTAGATTGTTTCACTGCTTCATCATTTAGATCGTCTTAGCCTTAGGTTAGTTTAGATCGTTTCATTAGACGAACTTTTTAGATCGTTCTACAAGTTCTTGGCCATCAGATCGTTTTACGCTTCACTCTGTTTAGAGCGTTTTAGACTTTCTTCTTCAAAAGAGGTCGTTTTAGTTTCATTAAAGAGGTCGTTTTTCATGATTTGATCATTTAGATCGTTTCTTGATAAAGCAGAAGAGATCGTTTCTTTACACTCCAAACACTACCACCCATTCGACTGATTCAATTCAACATTTGAGCGAAACCGATCATATGATCAGTTGCCCAGAATGTGAATCAAGACCGAACCACACTCCAACCATAACAACAACGAGTAGCAGCAGTAGCAGCTCAAGAACATAAACACGAGCCCAAGCAACCAAGAAATCAAGTCTATAGAGGTCTAAGTCGATCTTGGAACGAGTTAGGATGTAGTATTAGTACATATTAACACATTAACATTATTTTCTTACCACATTTTCAGATTTCAGGATCAAATTAACGTACGAATACTTTGAACTTCAAGAACAAGTTATGTTCATTTTTGAAAAATGGGTTTTGCAATTTAATCACGTTATGACCCAAATTTGTTCACCAAAATGATGTTAAACACATTTAGACACAAACCCATTGCTTATAAACATGATTTCTTAACAAAAATCGGACCAAATCATCAAGAACAAGAACATAAAAAGTACACTTTTGTTTTGATCAAATTCTCAAAAGAGGTTGTTATTACCTGTGATTTGTTGTTGGAAACGTGTTTTGATCGTCACAAAGAACCCAAAAGTACAAATGATTTCACTTAACCAACCCAAAATCAAGATGCTGATTTTAGTGTGTGAAAATGGTGGTGGAGATGTTCCTGACTATGTGTTTTTAGAGAGAGAGTGAGAAATGGAGGTGATGAATGAATAGTGAATTTTCTCACACTACAACATTCTATTTATACCTTTTCCAAATGAATGCACTAGGTATTTCCAAGGGACTATTTGTGAACATTTTGTACTAGAACACTTATGGACACGAGCATTTATGAACCGAACCTTCATATTTTATCGAATTTAGTTCATAATCCGTCACATAAATCAAGATTTAAGATCTAATTGACCTTCAAATAAGCACATATTTTGAGTCTAAAGTACGTCAAAAACTTAAGTAGATTGGACTGTCTAGCCGCTCAGATGGCGAAAGTATGATCTAAGAACTTAATTAGAATATTCGTAAGGCGGTGGTTACATTCTCCCCCACTTTGAGGATTTCGTCCTCGAAATTAAGAGTTTTATCGATCGAAAAGATGAGGGTACTTTCTTAATGAAGTCCTCGCGTTCCCAGGTGTCCTTATACCCATGACTAGCATTCCATCGAACACGTACTAACGGTACTCTACTTTGTCTAGTTCGTTTAGCATCTTTGTCAATGATCTCAATGGGCTCTTCAGTGAACTCGAGCCCTTCGTCGATGTGAACGTCCTTAACAGGGATGACGGTCGGGTCGTCAGCCAAGCACTTCTTCAAGTTGGACACGTGAAAAGTGTCATGAACATTGCCAAGTTCTATCGGTAGTTCCAGTTTATACGCAACTGGCCCGACACGTTTGATGATTTTATAAGGTCCAATGTACCGAGGCGCCAGTTTGCCTTTCTTGCCAAAACGGGCAGTATCTTTCCAAGGCGAAACTTTCAACAGAACTTTATCGCCCACCTGGAACTCTAAGGGTTTGCGGCGTTTATCAGCGTACGATTTCTGTCTGTTTTGAGCAGCTTTAAGCTTCTCCTTGATAATAGCAATCTTGTCAGTAGTGTACTGTACGACCGGAAGTTCTAACCAACTTCTCTCACCGGCGTCAAGCCAACAAAGTGGTGATCAGCACTTGCGTCCATATAAAGCCTCAAATGGCGCGCACTGAATGCTCGCATGATAGCTGTTGTTGTACGAGAACTCGATCAACGGGAGATGTTTGTCCCAACTCCCTCTGAACTCTAATGCACAGGCACGGAGCATGTCCTCCAATGTTTGAATTGTACGTTCGCTCTGTCCATCCGTCTGTGGGTGATAGGCGGTGCTCAAGTTTAGTCTAGTACCTAATGCTTCTTGAAGTGACTGCCAAAAATCAGAAGTGAAACGAGGATCTCGGTCTGACACAATTGACAAAGGGACACCGTACTTGGTCACAATGTCTTCTATATAGATTTCTGCAAGTCTTTCCAACGGATAGTCATCACGAATTGGAAGAAAACGAGCTGATTTCGTCAGTCTGTCTACTATCACCCAGATAGAGTTATGGTTGTTCTTTGTACGAGGTAATTTCATGATGAAATCCATGGTGATATCTTCCCACTTCCACACCGGGACTTCCAGTTGTTTCAACAACCCCGAAGGTTTCTGATGTTCAATCTTAACCCTAGAACATGTCAGACACCTGCTGACATACTAGTAGATCTCTCTTTTCATCCCAGGCCACCAATAGTCTAGTTTCAGGTCCTTGTACATCTTGTCAGCACCGGGATGGATCGAGTACCTTGAACTATGAGCTTCCTGCATGATGATCTCTCTAACACCATTAGTTGCAGGGATCCAAACTCGGTTCTTGAACTTCCTGACTCCTTTATCATCGACTTCGAGTTCTTGAGCGATTGGGCCTAACCCTTCTGCTTTTAGGTTTTCTTCTGACCCCAATCCAGTCTCTTGACCCGCGATCACGCGTTCTCTCAAGTCTATACGATCAGCTTCTTTAATTGATAAAATCTTGATTCGTTCTTTTCTGCTTAGCGCGTCGGCTACTACATTCGCCTTTCCAGGATGATACTTGATGTCACAATCGTAATCACTCAGTAACTCTACCCAACGTCTTTGTCTCATGGTCAGCTCATTCTGATTGTACACATGTTGCAAGCTCTTGTGATCGGTGAAGATAGTACATTTAGTTCCGTACAAGTAGTGCCTCCAAATCTTTAGTGCAAATACGACAGCTCCAAGTTCTAGATCGTGAGTAGTGTAGTTCTTTTCATGTACTTTGAGTTGTCGGGATGCGTAGGCGATCACTTTGCCTCTTTGCATCAGTACACAGCCTAGTCCTTGATGGGAAGCGTCACAGTACACAATGAAGTCTTCAGTGCCTTCAGGCAAGGTCAGAACAGGTGCTTCACACAATCTATCCTTTAAGGTCTGGAATCCTTTAAGTCTCTGGTTTTCTGAGTCAATTGAGTCAACGGCAGTGCGATTTTGGAGAAGTTCTCGATAAAACGGCGATAATAGCCGGCCAGCCCAAGAAAACTACGAACTTCAGTAGGAGCTTTCGGAGCCTCCCACTTTTTGATTGCTTCAATTTTGGCCAGATCTACATGGATGCCTTGTTTGTTCACGACGTGGCCGAGGAACTGTACTTGGCGAAGCCAGAACTCGCATTTAGAGAACTTTGTGTACAACTGTTCGTCGCGAAGGAGTTGAAGAATAGATCGAAGGTGTCGTTCATGCTCAGTCTTGTTCCGGGAGTACACAAGTATGTCGTCTATGAACACTATAACGAACTTGTCTAAGAACGGACGACAGACACGGTTCATCAAGTCCATAAAGATCGCTGGAGCATTAGTTAGACCGAATGGCATCACGAGAAATTCGTAATGACCATAACGAGAACGAAAAGCTGTCTTTGGGACATCACCATCTTGAACACGAATCTGGTGATACCCTGAACGTAGATTGATCTTAGAAAAGTATGAAGCACCTTGCAATTGATCGAACAGATCGTCTATGCGAGGTAGGGGATACCGGTTCTTAACGGTTAGTTTGTTCAATTCACGGTAGTCTATGCACATTCTCATGGAACCGTCTTTCTTTTTGACAAAAAGAATAGGTGCTCCCCAAGGGGATGAACTAGGACGAATAAAGCCTTTGCTCAGAAGTTCTTGCAATTGATTGGACAGTTCTTGCATTTCGGGAGGAGCTAAACGATACGGTGCTTTAGCGACAGGTGCTGCACCGGGAATTAGATCAATATTGAACTCGACTTGTCTAACAGGTGGAATGCCTGATAAGTCGTCAGGAAAGACATCAGGAAAGTCCCGAACAATGGGGATGTCTTGCACTTTCTTCTCTTTAGCACTTTTATCGATGACGTGAGCTAAGTATACTAAATGATCTTTCTTGTCCAAGTATTTACGAAATTTCATAGCTGTGACGATCTTAAGTTCGTTCGTAGATTTGTCGCTCTGTACAATTAAGATTTCGCCGTTCGGAAGCGGTATATGAACTGATTTCTCATGGCAACAAATAGTCGCGTGGTGTTTGGATAGCCAATCCATTCCCACGATAGCGTCGAAGTTACTAATCTCAACAGGGATTAGGTCGATAGTAAAGTTCTTGTCTACTAAAGTCATAGGACATTCTAGAGCAATTTCGTTGGTACCGTACTGCTGGCCATTAGCATATTCTACCACGTATTTATCTTTTAGTCTACCAGTTATCATTTTAGTTCTAGCTTTAAAGTCTAAGGAAACAAAGCTACACTCAGCATCGGAGTCAAATAGCACAGAAGCATAATGATCGTTCAGAAGAAAAGTACCTATCACAACCTGAGGGTTCTGACGAGCTTCCTCAGCTTTCACAGCAAAAACACGAGCATTCGCTGAGCCTTGTTGGTTTTGCTGCTGCTGGTTGTTCTGCTGGTTCTGGTTTCTGGGCCCGCGTGGATAAGCAGCACGTTGAACTTGGGCATTCTGGTTCTGAGCTCTTTGAACTGGAGCAGCTGGTGGTAATGGAAGTCGAGTGTTCCTGGCTGGAGGATTTCTGTTGACTGGTGGTGGGTTGTTCCTGGGCGGATTCGTCGGAGTAGCACTACAGTACTTGGCCATGTGCCCAATTCCTTGGCACTTAAAGCAAACAGGGCAATCGCCAGTGTGATGAATATTACAGCGGGTGCACTTTGGGTAAGCTCCAAAATATCTAGTAGGTTCAGGCACTGCGGTCACCGCATAGTTCTTCAAGATCTTCGCCTTCTTACTTGGGGGCTCTACTCTCCTTTCCGCCACATCCTCAGCCTTTCTTTTCCCTTTTTCAACATTCTCGGTCAATCCCCTTGATCTTATGATATCTTTTGTCAAGGTCTTAGCCAGTACAGTGGCTCTTGACATGGTCTTAAGGCCTTTGCTGGTGAGAGCACGGCGAACCTCTGGGATCAATCCCCAAATAAAACGGTCGATCTTCTTCTCTTCAGTCGAAGCCAAGTGTGGTACAAGTCTAGCAAGCTCATTAAACCTCAGTATATACTTCTCAATTTCCACCCCTTCATCTTCAAGTCCCAAAATTCTTGTTCCAACTCTTGCAGTGCATCTTTGGTACAAAACTCAGCTCTCATCATCTTTTGGAGTTCCTCCCAGGTGTGAGCATAAGCAGACTTCCTGCCATCAGTAGTGACGATGCCAGTCCACCATGATCTAGCAGCTCCGTCAAATTGGCTAGTCGCGTGCTCCACCATCTTATCTTCAGCAGTCTCAGTATGGTATAGGACCTCTTCCATGTTCTCAAACCACATCAACAACTCTGCAGCTCCCTTCTCCCCTGTGTAGACTGGGGGTTTGCACTGAGTGAAAGTCCTAAAGGAACACCCTCTGCCTTGGCTAACTCTGCCTTCAGCAGTAGCCCGAGTGTTGATCTGACTAGCTACGTCTGAGTCACTGTTCACGTCATGATTCTCTTCAAGTTCTCCTTGAGTTCTCCTGTTCTGAGTCGCTCGAGTAGTCTTAGTAACTTCAGTCAATGGAATTTCCAGCATCTGAGCAACTTGTGTAGCGATATTTGGTACCATCTCATTCATGCGGTCAGTGATGAGATTCGCTACATCTTCTAGAGTGAAGTTGACAATAGTATTAGGCTCAGGTTCAGTGGGTTCAACAACAGGTTCAACTGTAGGTGCAACTCTAGGCTTTCTTCCCCGTGTAGCAGGCATCGTTCCTTATAACTCCTGATAAGACGAAAATATGAACTCGATTACGCTCGAACAAGTCTATAGCTCCAAGCACGTAGTACGTTAATAAAAGATTGTCTTTAGCACAGTACATGAACAAGAATAGTCGTCTGTCGTACGATAAGGACCTAAGGTCGTATAAGCTCTAAGACCTATGGTCGAAGCACTAAGACCTATGGTCGAAGCACTAGCACGTATGTCTTTCAAGAACGAAGGAACTATAAGAGGACAAATGGTCTAGAACATGAACTAGAACTGATATGATCACGAACGAGATTGCACGAAGTACTTAATTGAGCTCTAAGAAATGGATGACACTTTAATGACACACCTTGAGGTCCTAGGTGCTTTTATCGTAATTATATGTAGTTGATCAGGTTACATCTAATTATGATAAGAGTACCTACTACTCAACCCGGTCATCGATGAGTCACTTCAGAGTGGATTCAAGTTATAGCTCGAGTTTTCCTTACGAAAGAGCTCGGTGTTCACTATAACCATGGGCTCTGATACCAACTGTAACACCCCACTGAAGCGGAATATACGGGATGCACAGATAAGCACAAGCACGCACAGTACAAGTTCAAACACAGCCAATAACATTAAAAGATAACAAGTATCATAAGTTATTACAGAACATGGGATATACCCATAATAGTCAAAATCAAGAAAGACCGATTAATTGTCTTTACAGAAACAAGTCTTGGACTGAATTGAGCAAAAGGAAGTCTTCACAGCTACTGATCTTGTACGCACGAACAATCACCAAAGGAATGAGCTCAAAGGATGAAGACTCCTATGCTAAAAGATCTACTAGCCTAGCCTGAAAAGCATGTAAGTTCAAAGGGGTCAACTACGAAAATAGTTGGTGAGATTCACATAAAGTACTCATTAGTTATACATAATAATAATATGTATAATAAGAACAAGTCATAAGATCAGTACGTTTATTAAAAGTACTTTGTAATAGTAAGAACAGTTTTAAGAACAAGTATGCACTTAATATGTATGTATATAATTTCTGCTAACCCGGTTGGCCAAAGATGAATAATCACGAACCAGTAAGCTCACATAATCAAGTAAGCTATATATATGATCTAGATCAGAACAAGCACAGATAATATGCATCCTCCTGAACTGTAGAGAATGAGGGTGGGCCTACCCTAACAGCGCTGTCCATAATTACCTACGGTTCATTCCCTGAACGGTGGGATATGAATTGATAGCAGTAAAGATAGAACTCATACATAGAACGATAAGTACATAATAGAGAATAGTATATCAATATAAGTATATTCAGGTCCTGCCCATTCAAGACCTAAATACACATTAGAGAGTATGTATAACAGTATTTATGTATTCAAGATCCTGCCCATTCAAGATCTAAATACACATCAGAAGATAATTTAGAATCATTTTATAAGTATATCATACGATCATAAAATAGTACGTAGAATAGTTCAAGAACATATATATATATTTACATATAGATATATAAGTACAAAAATAGTTTTCATGCTTTTCAGTCCCCGATAAAGAACTTTGAACAAAATGTACGAAAAAGGGGATAAGTGAACTCACAGTGATTTGGTACCGTACGGTTATTGAGCATAGAGAACAAGCACGGAGATAGATATATTATATCTATAGAAACCCAAGCGCGTCTTGACAGAAGCCTAAGTACACGTTGTTGTACACATGATATGTACATATATTAGACTTAGTGATTAATTCATCACAAAAGTGCTCTTGATGATCCGAAGATTTAGTCCTTGATGAACTTAGAACGTTTTGACACAAAATGGACTTTAAATGTACTCAAGTATTCGAACTGAACTCAACTTGTACATCTTTGAACACACACAACCTGATTATATCATTAATTAACTGTACATCATTTATTAGTGAACTTGATTAGGGTTTTGTAAAATGAACATTGTCTTGGACCATTTTAAGAATTAGTTCTGAGGTCTATGAGTAGTCTTGATTGTTCTTAATCAAAGAATATTGCAAGCAAGGGTCTGTCCATGAGTTATGTACTAGGCTAGGTCGATTATCTGATTAAATAAAAGGATAGGTGGGTCTCGGTTATTTAGATCGTCTTGACTCATAAGTAGATTAGGTCGTCTTGAAGATACTCAGGTAATCGTCTTGATATCCAATTCAAACAGGTCACTTCCATACTCGAGTAAGAATAGATTGTTTCCCAAGATAAGCAAGGAGATCGTTTTATATTTCCAAACAGATAGTTCGTAATTCTGGCTGAAGAGCCGTTTTATAATCTTCTATTTAGGTCGTTTTGGTACTCATCAAAAAAGATCGTTCTAGTCCTGCCATGTTTAGATCGTTCTGTCCTTAGATTGTTTAGTACTAAGCAAGTTTAAATAAGATCGTTTCATGATTCAGAAATTGGATAGTTTCATGGGTTTATGAAATCAGATCGTTTTACACAAGGAATCAGTCAAGATCGTTTCAAAGTCCGTAGCAAGAGGTCGTCCTAAACATCAAAAAAAGATCGTTCCAACATTTAAATGGAAAGGATCGTTTTATAACTTGTAAGCAGGAGGAGATCGTTCTGGGTTTAGGTTCATTTAGATTGTTTCACTGCTTCATCATTTAGATCGTCTTAGCCTTAGGTTAGTTTAGATCGTTTCATTAGACGAACTTTTTAGATCGTTCTACAAGTTCTTGGCCATCAGATCGTTTTACGCTTCACTCTGTTTAGATCGTTTTAGACTTTCTTCTTCAAAAGAGGTCGTTTTAGTTTCATTAAAGAGGTCGTTCTTCCTGATCTGATCATTTAGATCGTTTCTTGATAAAGCAGAAGAGATCGTTTCTTTACACTCCAAACACTACCACCCATTCGACTGATTCAATTCAACATTTGAGCGAAACCGATCATATGATCAGTTGCCCAGAATGTGAATCAAGACCGAACCACACTCCAACCATAACAACAACGAGTAGCAGCAGTAGCAGCTCAAGAACATAAACACGAGCCCAAGCAACCAAGAAATCAAGTCTATAGAGGTCTAAGTTGATCTTGGAACGAGTTAGGATGTAATATTAGTACATATTAACAGATTAACATTATTTTCTTACCACATTTTCAGATTTCAGGATCAAATTAACGTACGAATACTTTGAACTTCAAGAACAAGTTATGTTCATTTTTGAAAAATGGGTTTTGCAATTTAATCACGTTATGACCCAAATTTGTTCACCAAAATGATGTTAAACACATTTAGACACAAACCCATTGCTTATAAACATGATTTCTTAACAAAAATCGGACCAAATCATCAAGAACAAGAACATAAAAAGTACACTTTTGTTTTGATCAAATTCTCAAAAGAGGTTGTTATTACCTGTGATTTGTTGTTGGAAACGTGTTTTGATCGTCACAAAGAACCCGAAAGTACAAATGATTTCACTTAACCAACCCAAAATCAAAATGGTGATTTTAGTGTGTGAAAATGGTGGTGGAGATGTTCCTGACTATGTGTTTTTAGAGAGAGAGTGAGAAATGGAGGTGATGAATGAATAGTGAATTTTCTCACACTACAACATTCTATTTATACCTTTTCCAAATGAATGCACTAGGTATTTCCAAGGGGCTATTTGTGAACATTTTGTACTAGAACACTTATGGACACGAGCATTTATGAACCGAACCTTCATATTTTATCGAATTTAATTCATAATCCGTCACATAAATCAAGATTTAAGATCTAATTGACCTTCAAATAAGCACATATTTTGAGTCTAAAGTACGTCAAAAACTTAAGTAGATTGGACTGTCTAGCCGTTCAGATGGCGAAAGTATGATCTAAGAACTTAATTAGAATATTCGTCAGGCGGTTGTTACATTTCTTCAGCCTGGGATCATCCTTCATCTTTTTGTATACTTCAATTTGTATGCCCAACATGCAAGCGTTGTAAGAATCCAGAGTCCCATGTCTGGCCATATCTAACTGGTGAGCAATCAAGTCATCTTTTAGATTCTTCTTGAAAATTTCAATCAAGATGCACCCTTCTTCCAGTCTCTTTGCCTTGGCCTCATCAGCAGAAACATATTCCTCTCCTGCTTCATCTGTTGGTTTACCAGACATCACTTTCTTTCTCTTGATATTTTTCATTGTGGTTGGAATGTCTGGGAACTCTTCAAACACTGGCTCACTGGCATCAATACCAGTAGCCTCTTCTTCAAGTTGTCCACTGACTTCAGTACCAGTGACATCCTGTCCAATCACCTTCTTCCATACTACAATCTTCTTCTGAAGATCACCAACTTTTTCTGTACCAGAACCAGAACCTTCCCCCTTAGAAGTATCTCCAGATTGAAGATGATTCCACATCTGGTCCAACTTATGTCTGTCAGCAGAATCAAAGGTTCGACCAGACACTGGAGCGATGTTGTTCACAGTTTTTCTCAATTGCATCACTTCCTTTATAATAATTTCAAGATCCTGAGGAAAGTGGCAAGGCAACTGGGTGTCAATCATCTCATTACTTCAGGCAACAACCCATCACGAAGATTTCTAAGGAGAGTTTCAGATACCTCCTCAATGATTTCTTTCACCATATCTCCCCTGAACTTTCGAACAACTTCATCACTGAGGAAAGTGGCAAGGCAACTGGGTTGACCTGCTCTCAAGAGAGCTTATTCTGGTGGTCAAATTCTGAACTTCACCAGTCAGACTTGCCAGAGGTTGAGCAACTTCAGCTTTAATGGCAGTCTGAACAGTTCTCACCATATCCTCCTTGATTCCCTGGACTGCAACTTGTATCGATTTAGAATTTCTATTTGTTGCCACGACAAGTTCATCCAGCTTCTCATTTCCAGCAAATATGTTCATTTATGACTTACGATTATTGGAAATTAGAGATTTGAAGTCAGAAATAACCTGAGAAGAAGCCTGAAGTGATCTCTCCAGGGCCGCCACCTTATCAAAAAGGCCTTGGACCTCGGTTGAAGAAGAAGAGGAGAGACCACTAGAAGGATTGGTGATTCTGGTGATGGATGATACTGGCAACACCCTTGTGATATTTTCAGTTGGTTCAGAATGAATTTCAGGATTGGTGGTTTAGAATGAATTTCTGGTGCATTTGGTGATTCAAAAGTTGTTGTTTGTTCTGGAAGAGGTGTTGGTGTATTTTCTGGGGGTGGAGGAGGCATATCAGAAAGAATTGACTGGGAGACAAAACGAATGGTGGAGAGTCAACCATATCCCAATCTGGGCCGGTTCCACCTGCCTGGTCCTCTACTTGAACATTTTCTACCCCTACATTTAAATCAATCTAAGCCACTTGCTCCAGATTTTCTCCTTCAAGCTGCCCAGCTTGTTCCCCCTCAACCTCTTCAACTATTAAGGACCCATCAGCAGCCATGATGTCCCCACTTCCAGCAGTTGATACTGGTATGACAAGAGGTGAGCCAGACCCTTCTTTCTTCTTCACCACTTCCTTCTACTGGTACTTGGGAAGTGGTTGCCAGGGCAGTTTGCTGACCAATTTCTCCAGAGTCCAGATGAGAGGACTCTGGAAGTGATGACACCAGAACTCCGTCTCTCCTAAAACGACGAGTTCTATTTCTTGGCCTCTTGGGGTGGTTCGGTGGAATTTCAACAATATTTTCAACATTTTGCTGAGGATCAGGGGCTATCTGGGAAATAGGTTGCACCCTTTCAGCAATGGGCCCTTCATCTTGGATTGTAGCAACAGTCTCTTCTTCTGCTCCTTCTGGCAAGCGAAATTGATAAATCATAATAGAAGGAATTTCAACCTCAGTAGGAGATGAGGTTAAGTGGTTGAGGTCTCGTAGATATTCACTCATTGAAGGATGGTTTGAAATTGAAGTATACTCATTCTTCAGAGACCGTCTAAAAATGATAGACAAAAATCGAATGAATGGAATGAATGCTTTTCTGCTCTTGACCTTTAATCTATCTACCAGGTCATCAAAAAATATCTGGGCAAAATCCACCCTATATCCGTGCCATAAACACTAGGCAATCTGGAGTTGCGTCTGGTTTATCTGATCAAGTCCTCCAGAGCTACCACCCAAAACTCAACTAGGAGGGTGAAGAAATATCTCCACGAATCTATCAGCCTGCTCATATATACAGTGCCCTTCCTGAGCAGCTGACTATCCTCATCCACAATCTTAGTGTGCCCCATCAATCTGCACACTTCCCTGGTATTAATTCCAGATGGAATTTCAACCGGCAACTCGTTTTCATCAAAATAATTCATTCTCAGATCTTCCCTGAGAGAGTCGATGGTGCTGGTGAACTTCTTAGTGCCTTGTTTTAAAGTGTGGTTGATGGCTTTGTCTTATTCCACATACATTGCAGTGTACCAAAACTCGCAGAGATAGTCATAATACATTTTTCCCGGATTTAATGTTAGGGCACCATATAATGGACTGCTCAAGAAGAAGGTGTTCAACCTTCCAATAATTGATGTTGCTGAGTGATTGGTTGATAGTTTGGCCATCCAGTTATTCATATTTATTCGGATGGCATCGGCAGAAAGAGATATGTGATTTGCCTTCTTTACGTTGTCAGTAGGACTATAGTAGATTTTTGGGAGATGGTTTAGGAGCCATTTAAGAATTGAAGATGAAAGTGAAGGAATTTAAGATTGATAACAGAAATTTAATAAGAGAGATGATGATGATTGGAGAGTAAATGAAGAAGGAAATAAATGAAGGAATTTGAAGATATTGGAGTAAATGATTTTCTAGATGAAACTGAAAGTGAAGGTAAATATGGGTATTTATAGAGAAAAGAGAAAATGGAATTCAAAACGGTAAGTTTGAAAAATTTCAAAACAATTTTGATCGATTTTGACATCCGCATTTAATGTTTCCCATCACACATAAATGTATGACGGTTGACAGCCTACAAAAATTACCAACTTGCACTTTTGGTCTTCCCAATGTAACAAAACCATCATTTAAATTGAAAAAGTTATGCCACGTAAGTTGAACAGTAACTGTCCAAATGAAAAAATTATAAGGTTGGCATGCACTAGCATCAAGTATTAAAAAAATAATGATTTGACACATAAAGACTCATTTTAATGCATCTGGAGGTTGACTGGACACTCCAGTTTCACTGGTGGATAAGTCCAGTAGAATATACATTAATGGTACACTGGAGGGACATTCCAGTAAGTACCCAGATTGGACCATTCTGGTAATCCTCAAACACGCACATCAACTAATATAAACAAATGAGAGGGACATATTTACAAAGCGACTGAAATCACTTCAAACATGCACATCAACTTATCCAGTATTAATGAGAGGGATACATTTATAAGGTACTAGAAACATTTTCCAGAAAAAATTGTCCGGTGAGAAAATAAATTAATAAATTCCCCCTGAAACTTAGATATATATAAAAAAAATATGGTCTGAGTCTTTCCCCCTTGAATGGTGATCCATAAATCTATCAATGCAAAGATAGTATCACAAAGGCGTTCGATAGCTTTACTGGTATAGATTTATAAATCTGGAATCAAAGAACCCTGCCAGTGTCACAAAAGCGTTCATAACAAGGTCCCAGATTAAGGGTTCAACATTCCCAACTCACTGACAAGATTTTGAAAAGTTTTCTCATCCAAAGGTTTTGAAAATATGTCAGCAAGTTGTTTATCAGTGGGAATAAAGTGGATTTCAACATCATTTTTCATTACATGATCGCGAATAAAATGATACCTGACATCAATGTGTTTCGTCTTGGAGTGCATGACTGGATTGTTTGAGATAGCAATGGCACTGATATTATCACAAAAGATAGGAGTCTTTGAATACTTAATACCATAATCAAGCAACTGGTGCTTCATCCAGAGTATCTGAGCACAACAACTGGTTGCAGACACATATTCTGCTTTAGAAGTGGATAAAGAAACTGAAGTTTGCTTCTTAATGGTCCAGCTCACCAGTTTGCCACTAAGGAAATGACATCCACCAGTAGTGGATTTCCTGTCTATCTTACAACCTGCATGATCTGAATCTGAATAACCCATTAGATCTAAGCCTGAGCCTTTGGGATACCTGTTACAAATTCATAAATAGTGATAAATGGTAATTTAAATTAGTGGACTTACTTGTAGTTAGGTCATAGGTGAATGATTACTAAGGTTGAGGGGCTAATTGTGATAATTAGCATATTTGTGTATTTAGGTATAAATATCCTCATACCTTAGATAATCATAACCTTTTCCCATTCCATTTTCACATTGAATCAAATCAGACTTTCAACACACACACTTTCGCTCTCAACTATACACTTACACCAAGAACACACACACTACACACACTACACAAATCCACCATTGTTAAGCTCGAATTCAAGCGAGAAATCGCGTTATAACATGTGGTATCAGAGCAAAACATTATTCTGATATCGATCTATAACTGAATTCGATCTAAAATTCATCAAAAATCAAATTCGAAAACCGTTTTTTTATCCGTCCACTGTTTCATCATTTTTCACCGCTCAAATCACATAAAATCATCGATTTTTGTTCACCAATAGATTCCTGATAGTCTAAAACATAAGCCTGTCAAGTTTCAAGTTCCAATTCAATCTATAACTCTAGATAAGGCTTTTGAGGCTGAAAGCACTGATGATGAGTACCCGGATGATGAGGTAAATCTTAACTCTACTTTTTCATTAGTTAGAGATAAAAAGTCACTTAATTTAGCTTTGTCAAACTTGACAACTCATATTAAGACTTTAGCCAACAAAAACAAAAAGTTGAAACATAGTATTTCATTTTCGAAAAGTGAATTTTCAAAACTTCTTAAAGAACATTCAAAATTACTTTTTGATCATGATACTATTAAACAAGACTTTCAATCATATAAAGAAAAGATGTTGGTTAAAGGATGTGAGTTGAATGCCTCTCCTGATTCTAAGTTATTACAAAAATGTCATAATCTTGAAAAGACCATTCAAGATCTTGAAAAAGCCAATCAAGATCTTGAAATTCAAAAGACCAATGAATGGCTTTTGGTAAATGCCAGACAAATGGATGTTGATATTCTCAATAAGAAGCTTCAAGAAGCTAAACCAAACAATGTTGAACTCGAAAGGAAGATTTCTGACTTAAATCATACTTGTTTTCTAAAAGGCGCTGAGATTGAAAATCTTGAAAAACAAGTTGAGGAATTTAAAAAGAATATACTTTTCTATCAAGAGAAGTTATATAAAGTTGAACAAAACCCTCTCTTGGATTTCACTGCCTATTTTAACAAGTCAAAAATTGCAAAAGATGATCTTCTTCTCGGGTTGGGATTTCAGAATATCACACAATTGCAAAAAGCCAAGGATGAAATAGAACCTTTGTATGATGAAAAATTTCTTTGACTTGGTATGGTACAACAATTTATTCGTCCATTGGATAACGAATTTGAGACTGATGAAGTTGAGAAACGAAAAGATGAATTTTTGGTTAATTATGATGCTCTAAATGCTTCTTACAAAAAAAAAGAGTCTTCAATTTTTAAATTGGAAGAAATTGCATCGAATTTTCAAAACCAAGAATCTGTCTGTACTACACCTAAACCAGCTAAAATGTATATTCCATCAACATTTTTGGAAAAACAAATAGAAGGTTTACAACAAAAGGTGGATTCTCAACAAAAAGTCATTGATCATCTCAAGTCTCAAAGTCCATATCCAGAAAAAAATTAGTTGTTGTACATGCTAAGAAAGTTTGTGAGAATGCTTCTACTCAAATTGACCTATTTGATTTAGTAGAACATTCAACCCAAACTACTTGTGTTTCATCTACAAATTCCTCCACTCAAACCTTGATTGATCCTCTTGAATGTTCATGTCAAAATGCTACTACTGTTATAGCTGATGAGTACGTGCTGATGAGTATGTGCAATCTGATTTATCTAATGACGAATTTGCGCATAATTTAGTTTTGATATGGTACTTCTATAGGTTTTTCACTTGTGATACTCTTGATGAGTTAGTTGTTCACCCTAAGCTTAGTGCTAGTATAGGTGTTGATATTTCTACTCAAATTTCTTGTGAAACCAAAGATGTGTCAGTTCAAGTTGAACTAATTTCTGAAACTACCCATGATGTGAAGTTGGATCACAAGATACCTGATGTTTCAAAATTTTTAAAAGAATTTAAAACTAATCAACCTCCGGTGAAATTCTTCACAAAACATGATTTTGATAAATTCATGGAAGAAGAATATGTTTTTGATTCAAAAACTGAGATAAAGATTGAATCTACCAAAATCAAAGTTGAAAAAAATGAGGAATCTCAAAACCCATTTCCCAAAGCTCCAACTTCATATTATTCAAAGAAACGAGTTATTTCCAAACTCGTCAAGACTGAACCAAAGACCATCACAAAAATCAATAAGTTAAAACCAAAGTGTCCTACCCCAGATAATCATGTCAACACCAAACAAGTTGAGACCATTCCCAGAACAAAGTACACCCAAGTGAAACTTCCAAAAGACAATCCCAATGCTTCTCCATCTAACTCTCAATCTAGTTCTTTACCTAAGGTATCTAAGTCTAGCTCAGGGTTGCTAAATAAGGACACATCAAATGGTTCAACTAGATATAGGGATAGATATGGATGGTTTTCTCACGATAAACCAAAGAAACAAGAAGTTTCCGCACCTACAAAAGACTCTAAAAAAATGAAAGTGTTCAAAAACCCTCGTTCTAATCTTCTTAGTGTCAATTCAACAGGTGGAAATAGCTTAATTAGTGATACTAAAAGGGTTGCTAAGTCATTAGAACCTAAGATCACTAGTAAGTATGTTGAGAAAAAGAAGAAGAGGAGGAGGAGAAAGAGTCATAATAGGAAGAAGAAAGTTCCTATCGATCTGAACAATTCATCTTTGAAAAACAATGTTAATACTACCAAGGCAAATGCCTTGTGGGTCTGTAAACAATTTTAATTCTCGTGCTTATGTGAATGATATGAATGTTGATAGACATGTTACTTTTAATTCTAATGTGAATGTGCGTACCTTTTATCCAAATGTGCTTATTGATGATGTGATTGTTAATGCATATGTTGATCCTAAACCATGTTTGTATGCACTTCCTATGTTATATACCCTGCCTGTAATAACTAACCACAAAGGACCCGTCTTCAAGTGGGTACCTAAAGTCGGTTAATATTCTTTGAGTGCGGGAAATAACCATCTATGTTTGGATACTCGATTCCGGGTGTTCAAAACACATGGAACTGTTCAAGAACTTTATCGAATGATTCATGGGAACTGTTCGATTTGGGAACAACAATTTCGCTCCTATCTTAGGTTATAGAGACATTGAACGCAATGGAATTGTCATCAAGAAAGTTCATTATGTTGAAGGATTAAGTCATAACTTGTTCAGTGTTGGATAATTCTGTGACAACAATCTTCAAGTTCTTTTTCGACAATCTCTTTGCAAAGTCCAAACTCTAGATGGAGTTGACATTCTTTGTGGCGACCGTGATGATAACCTTTTTACCATTAATCTCGATGATAACCAACCAACTGATAATATTTGTCTCATTCCAAGGCTACATCAAAGAATTCTTGGTTGTGGCATAGAAGGCTTTCTCATCTAAATTTTCCAACTATCAATACTTTGGTCAACAAGCATCTTGTTGAAGGCTTGCCAGACTATAAGTATGAGAGTGAGCATGTTTGTCCTTCTTGTGCTGTTGGGAAGATTAAACGAGCTTCTCATAAACCGAAGAAATCTCCAAATTTGTTAGCACCTCTTCATTTGCTTCACATGGATCTTTGTGGGCCGATGAAAGTACAAAGCCGAAATGGGAAGAAATACATCTTGGTTATTGTTGATGTTTATTCAAGATATACTTGGGTCAAATTTCTTGCGTCCAAAGATGAAACAACTCAGATTTTGGTTGACTTCATCACTTCTACCCAAGTAAATCTTCAACTTCCAGTTCATTACATCCGTTCGGATAACGAAACTGAGTTCAAAAATGTTGTTTTTGATTAATTTTGTAAATCCAATGGTATTACTCACCAATTCTCTGCAGTTCGTACTCCACAACAAAACGGTGTCATTGAAAGGAGAAATCAAACGCTAGTGGAAGCTGCAAGAACAATGCTTGCTTATTCCAAGTTGCCTTCCAATATGTGGGCTGAAGCTATTGACACTGCTTGTTACACTCAGAATCGGTCCATTGTCAATCAGCGTTTCGAGAAGACTCCTTATGAGGTTGTTAACTAACGCAAACCCAACATTAACTATTTTCATATCTTTGGGTGTGTTTGTTATAATTTGAATGATCGGGAGAACCTTGGAAAGTTCGAGAAGAAAGGTGATGAAGGTTACTTTGTTTGTTATTCCAAGACTTCAATTGCTTACCGAATCTACAATCGCCGAACAAATACAATTCAAGAAACAATGAATGTTTGGTTTGATGAGATGTCGGGCATGATCTTTGAACAAGAAAGTTTGCTACCAACATGTAATGATGCAAGTGCTTCAAGTACTTCATCAAGGACTTCTACTTTAGCATCTAAATTCAAGAAGTTTCCAACTCCAACAAGTGATAGAATTAGATATTCTTTTTGAAGAATTCTACAATTTCAAACCGATTCATGATGAAGAACCTCGAGTCATCGTTGAACCAATTCAGACAAATAATCCAGTTCCTGACTACAATCATGAATCATCATCAAGTTCTTCTGAGCAAGGTGCTACTTCTTCTAGTAGTAGTTCTTCATCCTCTTCTAATGATTCTTCTTCACTACCCTCTCATGATAATTCTTCTCAAGTGAATGTTCAAGAACAACCTACCCAATTTACTGAAACAACGAATCCGATGAACACTCCAAATGTGTATGTGCCACTTGATTTCGATCATCCATCCTATGAGGAAGCTGTTCTACCAAGCTATGATTCCATCTCTCAACAAAACTCAGGTTTTAATGATGATGATGTTGATGTTGATGTTGATGTTGATGTTCAACAACAAGATCCTCTTCCTCATGATCGCAAATGGTCACGTATGCTGAAAAATCATCCTACTGATCAAATTATTGGAGATCCACAAGCCAGAGTAACTACTCGTACTTCAGTAAACGAGTGTCTTGTTGCACTTTCTCTCGGCAACATCGAACCCAAAACTATCTCTGAAGCTCTTCGTGATCCAAAATGGGTGAAAGCGATGCAAGAAGAACTCGCTCTGTTTGAAAGACTGAAAGTATGGAGATTAGTTCCAAATCCGAGAAAAGATGAACCAATCGGAACAAAGTGGATTTTCAAAAACAAAAAGGATGAAAATAGAGTGGTAGTAAGGAACAAATCTCGACTTGTTGCAAAGGGTTATTGCCAACAACCTGGTGTTGACTTCGATGAAACTTTTGCTCCAGTTGCAAGAATGGAAGGCATTCGGATTTTCTTAGCTTATGCCACATTCTGAAACTTCATTGTGTTTCAAATGGATGTGAAGACAACTTTCTTGAATGGTGACCTCAAAGAAGAAGTTTACGTTGAACAACCAGAAGGTTTTGTTAATCTTAAAAGGCCAAATCATGTCTACAGGTTAGACAAGGCTCTCTACAGTCTTAAGCAAGCACCTTGTGCATGGTATGATTCCTTAACTACTTTCTTATTAAGAGGTGGCTTTACCAAAGGCACAATTGACACTACCCTGTTCATTCGCAAACAAGGTAAGCATGTTCTTCTTGTCCAAATATATCTTGATGACATTATCTTGGGTCAACCAGACAAACATTTTGTCGAAACTTTTCATCTCTAATGGTTAATCATTTTGAAATGAGTATGATAGGGGAAATGAACTACTTTTTGGGTCTTCAAATAAAACAATTACCAAATGGTATTTTTATATCACAAGGAAAATACATAAATGTTATGTTGAAAAAGTTTGATATGACTTCATGTTCTTCAATTTCTACCCCAATGGCTGCTCGAACAAACATAAATGCTGATAAAAATGGGAAACCATTTGATCAAAAGAAATATAGAAGCATGATTGGTTCATTGTTGTATCTCACAGCATCTCGCCCAGATATAATGTTTGCAACATGTATGTGTGCTAGGTATCAAGCTGCTCCAACTGATTTACATTTTCAAGCTGTGAAACGAATATTTCGTTATCTGAAGGGTACACCCAATTTAGGTCTCTGGTATCCAAGGGATACTAGATTCAATCTAACTGCATATTCAGATGCAGATCATGCAGGTTGTAAGCTTGATCGCAAAAGTACTTCCGGTACTTTACATTTTTTAGGTGAGAAAATTGTGAGTTGGTCTTTCAAGAAACAGAATTGTGTGTCACTATCAACAGCTGAAGCTAAATATGCGGCTACAGCTAGTTGTTGTGTTCAAGTGTTATGGATGAAGACGCAGCTAACTGATTATGGTCTGAAAATCCCTATCTATTGTGACTCTCAAAGTGGCATTGCTATTGCAGTCAACTCAGTAAACCACTCTCGATCAAAGTATGTTGATGTTTGATATCATTTTCTCAAAGATCATATTGAGAAAGGTGACATCAAGCTCTACTTTGTGGGCACTGACTATCAACTTGCAGATTTGTTCACCAAACCATTGGACGCAAAGAGGTTTAACTTTCTTATCCCCAAGCTTGGTATGTTAAATCTTGAACCTTAACTTATTTTGTTTTTGATACATTCTTAAAAACAAAATACAAAATTGGAAAAGACAAAATCAAATACAAAAATATAAAAGTTTGAAAAATAACAAAAAGATTTTCTTTAGTTTTATTTATCTCAAAGTGGTTTACATATACTATGTATGTAACCCGTGCTTCATTGATTATTTATATCACAGTGACTTATACATACTCTGTGTATAACCTGTGCTTCATAGTTTTATTTATTTTTATAAGAGGCTTTCATGATTTCTTTTTTAGATCATGGGCAAGAATTATTTTTCCCGCCAAAGAATTTGTTACTCTCTATTGTTAAACAATTTTTTTTTCCCAAAACTCTCAATTGTTGATATGAGAAGCAAAGGATCAAACGCCTTTGTGTACTCCCCAGTTGTCTCATTTTGAACAATTGATTGAGTTAAAAATTTTTGCTCAAAATGTTTATTTGCATCCAACTTGTTGATTGTACTCCCTAGCAGTCTTACTATGAACATTGTTGTTGAAGCAAAACTGTTAGGTCCAGTTTTGGCTGAAAACTGGAGCTCTCCAGTTGCATCTGGAAAGCATGAAGAATTATCCGAAATATTAGAAGTCCAGTTGCATCGTACAGTTTAAGCAACTGATGACTTCCTCCAGTTGAGATCTGAAGACTAGAATCTGAAGACCTTCCAGTTGAAGTCGAAGACAACAAATGGAAGGAGAGAAAGAAAACAATGAAAATCAATCAAGAAGAATCAAGAAAAACTCTACCACCCACTCTTATTGATGCAGCTGATGCAAAATTGCTTGGTCTTCAGTTAACTGAATATCAAAAAATTAAAGAAGATGCAAGGATTGTTAAGTGTTTGAATGAAATGCTGGAGGTAGAACTGGATAAACATTATCAAGATGATGAGGCCAGTCTAGATGCCAAATGTTTGAATGTGTCCGTGGAGAAGGCAAAGCAACTGAGGACTAAGGGAATTTTGAAAGGAACTGAGCAAGTGCACAAAATTGTCAAGCAAGTGTTGAACCCTCCCAAGACCAAGGGTAGAAAACAAAAGGCTTTGCCAAAAGATGGAAACCTGAGGAATTGGGTGGAACCCACACACACTGAACCTTCATCTGAAGATGTCCGAGCTGTTGTGCAAAAGATGAGTACTGCCCAGATCAAACTGGAAAATGAATCTAATGCTCGTGCATATCTGGAAGCAGTACTTCAGCGAAGATATCAGCCAGGCAAAATAACTGAAATTAATGTAACACTGAAGCCTGGTGTGAAGCACTTTGTGGTGGCTATTCAATACTGGCAAGGTGCCAAGCTGATAACTGAGAACCCTGATGTTCATCAGTATGGTCATGGTGAAGTGGTGGAGATGCTGGATTTGTTGAATGCTAGGCAGCAGAAAAACAAGGTTGAAAAAGGTTGGATCTTTGTGTTGGAACGACTGATCAAGTTCAAGGAAGATGTTGAGAAAAGACTTGGCTTGGATCCTGAAGATCAACAACCGATTTCATCTATTGCCAAAAGGAGGAAAACTGGCAAAGGGCTACCTACTTGAAGTTTTTCCTTCTTTTGTATCTACTTGTAATTTTATTTACTTTCTTGTAACTTCATTGTAAAATTATTGTATATACAAGTTGCCAGATTGTAACTAACAAGATAGATAGTGATAAAATCTACAAACAACTAAAATCAAACCCAAGGCATTTGATGATCTATAAAAATGCCTTGGAAAATTAATAGGTTTTATCAAACTCAAGTTTTTCAAACTCATACTTGTATAGAAACAAGTTTGAAAACAATTGGTAATATTTCAGGACAATTAGGGGGAATTTGTTAGGTCCAGTTTTGGCTAAAAACTGGAGCTCTCCAGTTGCATCTGGAGAGCATGAAGAATTGTCTGAAATATTAGAAGTCCAGTTGCATCGTACGGTTTAAGCAACTGATGACTTCCTCCAGTTGAGATCTGAAGACTAGAATCTGAAGACCTTCCAGTTGAAGTCGAAGACAACAAATGGAAGACAGAGATTGGCAATGGCAGCGAAGCCCAGTTGACAATCTGCCAGATCAATCAACTGAAGAATCCTCCAGTGTAAATGCTCTTACAAAGCTTTACACTGATTACGAGGAGGACCTTTTACACTATATTCTTTTAACCGGACAATAATCTTGTCTATGGATAAAAGTGCAAAGATGTAGAGTGGTTGAATAAAGTAACATTTTGTCTTACTTTATTTAGCACACATAAAGGATTATTTAACAATACTTTTGTGTGCTGTCAACCATATTTATACGTCGAAGTTGAGATCCCAATGCTCATACTTCGAATATAAATAGAGGTCCTTGCACAAGCATTCCAATAACTTTGCAAATACATACATTCTGCAATATTGGTGAACTTGTGCAATATTCTCTCAATTGCAAAAAGGAACATTTCACAACTCTAAGTGTTTCGGTTGTTTAGGAGAATTTCCAAGTTTAGATCAATTGTATTTCATAGGTTGTTAGGATATTTACATTCTTTTATTATATTGATTCCGCAACAACCTTGTATTTTATTTAAACAATTAATAAATAAAATACACTTGAAAAATACATATTGTCTCACTAATTTACATACTTGTCATTTATATTATTGCATTGTATTTTCTTATTCATACTGTCACCTTAATAAGTTTACCTCCAGTTAACCTGGTACACAATCAATCTAAGCTGGTCAAGTCCAGATTAATTGATTGTGTTGCAAAGTTCACTCACCATTGACATAGAGGTGTCTTCAGCACCCATCTAGCAATAGTTTGAGACTTTCAAAAACTTTGTGTTTCTTAAAATCTTGTTCACGTTAGACTCTCAAATTTTTCTGTATATATCACAACAAAGATTTTACTCTTTTTGATTTCACAAAAACAAATTTTTGCTCTACCTTTGCATAGATTAAGGGGGAGTTTGTGATTTTAAAACTTTTAAAACTTCAATTGTGTTTTTAAAAACTTTTCATACACACGTTTGATGATTTTCAAATGACTTTTCATCAATTGAAGTTCGGTGATTAGTTTGCACTTGAGCGATTCGTTCACTCCATGAACTTCATCATCGCCGATGAGTTCTGCCCCCGGAGTATTCAATTCTTTCATTAGATTGTGAGGGTATTTTGAGTGATGATGGTTTCGTGCAAATAGGATGGAGGGAGTAAAGTCGAAAGTGAGAGGTTACGGTGATGTGTTGTGAGAAAAGGGTTAAAAGAAATGATACCCTTCCCTAAATTCTCAAATCGCCGGGTGAAACAAATTTCTATCAGATGTCATTTGTTGATATCTTCATAAAGACTTCATGGACCCAGTGAAGCAATGCATATCTCAAATTTTTCTGGAGCTAGCCACGTGCATGTCCATTACTCAAACACTCCTGTTCCCAAATTCGATGGAAACCATGATACGTTTGGTACTTGGAAAGCTAGAATGCTTTTGCATTTTGGCGGGATAGAGAGGTATATGTTGAAAATCCTCAAGGATGGACCATATATACTCATGTCCAGTGGTGTTAGTCCTCTTCTTGACCCAACTGGGCAAAGAGGTTCAAGGGAAAAATCTGAAGAACATTGGACAGATGAGGATTGCAGACTGGTTGACCTTGATACCAGACTGAAAAACATGATCCTTGCTGCAGTTCCAGAGGAATTAATTCCTACCCTTGTTTTGTATCCCAGTTCTAAATCCATGTGGGAAGAACTGGTTCTCCAGTTTGAAGGTGGAGCTGACACTCTTTCCACCAGAAAGGTTGCTCTCAATAAGAAGTATGAAACCTTCTTTGCTCTTCCCAATGAAAGCCTGACGAATACCTATACCAGGTTCACTAGTTTGATTAATCAACTGAGAGGCTTAGGGATTGAGATAGATAAGGACATCCTTCTTGAGAAATTTTGTGATATTTTGCCATCAAAATGGGCACACATGGTTCTTGTCTTAAGACAAGGAAAGACCTTGCATAGTCACACTCTTGCATCTCTTTTTGGAGCCTTCAGATTCACTGAAGATAACAATGCTGCAAGACTGGTGGCTGAGCAAGATGCTTTAAACCATGCTCATAATTCCAAAGTTGCCAGTCTAACTGGGCAACCTTGTGTTGCTTTAATATCTACTGAGAATGTCCAGTCACATTCTATGAAGGAGATGTTAAATAGTTTATTGAATTCTGGCCTCATTACTGATCTCAGCAATGGTTGTGAGGAAACTGACAATGATGATCTGGTCGCCATGATTGCTAAAACCTTCAACAGGTTTAAGCATAAATCTAATAGATTTAATGGGTCCAATAATACTTCCAGTTCCAACTCTCTAGACAAGGCCAATCTTGCATGCTACAAGTGTGGCAAGAAAGGTCATTTCATGAAGGAATGCAGATCTAGTCAGATGAACAACCAAACTGGTCCATCTATTCCTAACTTTGTTAAATCTGATGATTATAAGGATAAATACAAGAAGCTCAAGGCTCAGATTGCCCTCATGTCACTTGATCAAGAAAAAGAAAAGGAAAAGAACAAGTGCATGATGGCCCAAACTGAAGGAAAGTGGGAACTCTCTGATGACTCATCTGATGATGATGAAGAGATTAGAGATGTATGTTTCATGGCACTGGAGAACAACTAACCAATGGTGAAGGATGATGTCGTGTCAGGAAGATGGGTGGACATCATTTTAAAGAAGGTAAGGGATTATGATGATGAACAGGACACTGAATCAAAACTTGACGTTGCTAAGTCATTAAATGATGATTTGTTGTTTGTTGAAACTATGAGAACTGACTGTGAAAGATAATTGGAAACAGTTTTAACTGAGTTTAACAACCTAAAAAATCAAATGAATGACTTGCAAAGTGTTCAGTTGGCTCTTAAGGAATCTGATTTAAAAATTGAGGCACTGGAAAAGGATAACCAAAAACTTAAATTTGATCTTGAAAAGGAACATATGGTGATCAAATCATGGGTACAAGCATCTGGTAAAAATTATGATGCGTTTTCTAAAACCATTGATGCTCAAAAAACTGCTTGGAAATCTGGTGATCTCCAGATGGCAGCTGTTTTACCCATAATTCACCAGATGCCATAATCGGTAAGAATTGAGACTCCCTATGACTCCTCTGACCATGTCAAGTTAGATTCTGTTGAGACCACCACCGTTGAGGTTCAAACTGGAGCCAAAAAGGCTAAAGCTCCAGTTAAGAAGGAATCTGGTGACATTCCTCTACCTCACAAGTCCAAAGAGTCCAAAACTCAAAAGACTAAAACCCCCGCTGAGCCCAAGTCCATGGGCCAGCAGCCTGATGAGAAAAACATTTTGTTAAAACTAGAGAATCAAGTCCAAAATTTGTCTAGGCAGGTACAAAGTTGTACTGCCAGAATTAAAAATTTGGAAGGAGCTTCATCTTCTTCTGTTGAAAAACAAAATGTCAAAACCCCTCCTCAAAAACAAAAGACAAAACAATCTACTCAGAAAGGAGCAAAATCTGAAAAGAAAAAGGAGGTTAAAATTCTACTCAAACCAATTGTTTTTACTCCTGAAGCTGGAGAGAACCCTCCAGTTTCTTCATCCAGTTGTACACCAATTTAAACTCCTGAGACTTCTCAGAAGGAGTCCAGTGGACCAATCAGAAAAGATGGGTTCTCCAAAATAACTAATTGTTTACTTGGGTGTACAGGGCGATTGAAAGAAGAATATCTGGTATCTGGACAGCGCTGCTGGCAGGACTATGACCGGATGTAAGCCCCTGCTGGAAGAATTCACTATCTGTGATGGACCGGCAGTGACATTTGGTAATGATGGAAATGGGAAAACTGAAGGATATGGTGTTGTTGACAATGGGCAGATCCAGTTCACAAGAGTTGCATTTGTTAATGGTTTGAAATATAATCTGATAAGCGTCAGTCAACTTTGTGATGATGGATATAGGGTACTGTTCGATATTGCTCAAGGCACTATTTTTAATAAGGATTGGAAGGTGGTGATGATTGCACCAAGAAAAGGGAATGTGTACATCATGGACATGGAGCCTGCTCCAAAAGAGCATTGTTTCTATGTCAAGGCTGATGAGGATTCCAACTGGCTGTGGCATAAACGGTTATCCCACCTTAATTTCAAAAATATCAACAAGTTGTCAAGAAAGCAACTGGTGGATGGGATACCTTTGTTTTCCTTTAAAAAGGAAAAGCCATGTCCAGAGTGTGAGATGGGCAAGAAGAAAAGAGCCAGTTTCAAGACCAGGCAGAACTTTAGTATCACTGAACCTCTTCACATGCTTCATATGGATCTCTTTGGTCCAGTGAATGTTCAAACTAAAGCTGGCAAGAAATACACTTTGGTTGTGGTCGATGAATACACCAGGTATTGTTGGGTGATATTTATCAGATCAAAGAGTGATGCACCTGGTGAAATTATCTTTCTCATCAAAAGAATTGAATTCAAGTATACCAAGAAAGTGTGTCAGTTGCGAATTGATAATGGTACATGTAAAATAATGGAAATCGTTCGTGTTCAAGTGCGGAAGTAAGGTGAGTAACAATGGTGGATGTGTGTGTTAGTGTGTGTATTGAGAGAGACCGAGGTATATGTGTGAAAAGCTTGGAAATATATTTAGCAATATGTGACTAAAAGTTTACAAAAGGTTAAGGCTTGAGGGGTATTTATACTCTAAGTAAATACATAAGCTCCCCCTCAACCTTATATTACATATATATATTAACAAAGATAATGAAATACAACTAAGCACTATTTTGAATTTCTAACATTCTCCCCCTTAGTGCTTGGTTGTCTTCTATCAGTTCCTCCTGTTCCTCCTCCTTCTTTTCTCAGCTCGTCTTTTCTTGTTCTTTCTTTTCTTGTAATCTTGAGCTGCTTTTGATGTAGATGGCTTATCTTTCATAGAATTCCAAAAAGCTCTTTTCTTGTAACTATTCCAAGAGTCATTCCAATACCTCTTAGGAATGAAATGCCAGTTAGCACCTTCTGGACGTTCATCGGGCAATCTGATATTATCTTGAAAGTTAACTGGTGGAATATTATGAGGACCTCGTTCATGACTTGGATTCCAAAGAACCCATGAACCTGTCTCAAAATGAATGATTCCTTCTGTTGGTCTAATAGTTCTGACAGCAATAAGATCTCTAACCCTTTGACGAACATCAATTGTTTCTTGAATCCTTCTTATGTGTCTTTCTCTTTGAATCTGGATGTGTTCATTTTTACTGGGATCAGGATTATCATGAATTGCTCTGAGGAAGAATAAACAGTATTTCAGAGTGCCATCTGAATACTTGGGAAAATCAGATGCACGGATAAAGATTTTTCCTCTGAAGCTGTTAATGAAAACAAATCCATCCAATTCTTCTATTGGATCTCCAATCTGATAAGAATCCAACTCATAACCTCCTGCTCTCTGAATTGGTCTCGTGAGATTAATTCTTCTTGTTCTCCTTTCAAGACCAATCTGGAAATCATTGAACTCATAGTATCTGATTAAAGCCTGAATGTGACTCTTCAGAGCTTCATAAGCAAGGAGTTGATCTGGAGTCTTTGTGATCAAATGAGCATACTGGTTGTAGAGAAAGCGGATGTCAGAGATTGGTAAGTATTGGAAAGATTCTTCATGAATAGCATAAATGTGACCATCAGCTCTTTGAACTCTAAATCGGACAAGTCTTTGATTCTGATACTTGATAGGAGCAATCAATGTCAACACTTTTGTGATTGGACTCTGGAACTGATTATACCACTCTTCACTTCTTACTGTGCTTTCAGCATTCATCATTTCTAAGTATGCATCCCTTTGATTTTGATGTCTGAAAAGAAAGAATGCTCTCAGCCTATTCAAGGTCATGTTGAGTCTTTCCTCAGATGAGCAGTAAATCGGGAAAGCTCTTTCTTCAATGTATCTTGCCCTGCATACTAATTCTTCAGGTCTGACATTCAGATCTAGCATTTGAGCATAATTCTCATAAAAATATCCTTCATTGATCTGCCAGATTTTGTCTCGAGTGATTCTTGGATGTCTAATGCCCATGCTAAGCTCTCTTGGAGTGTCAAGATTATTTGTATCTCTTAGATCATAGACAATCTCTTCAAAGATATCTTTCTCAAATTGTTCTTGAGACATAGCAGGTCTTGGTGGAGCATCATTAGAATCATCCGAATCAGAATCACTGTCATCATCAGTCCTCTTCCCTAGTTGAAACGGATCAAGATCACTAGATTGATCATAACTTGATGTAGTTGAGTAGTAGTGAGAGATATATTTAACAAGTGGAGGCAGATCATCCGAATCAGAATTATGAACTTGATGAGCTTGAGATGATGAAGGAATATCCACACTTTGACTTTGATCTTGATATCCTTCTGTTACTTCTTGAACACTTGCTTCTTGTGTTGTATAATGACCTTCTCCACTATCTTGAGCATTATTCTCCCCCTCGGGTTGATCATCCGGATTTTGATCATCCCGACTCCTTAAGATAGTGGTCGGTCGACATTGTTGTTCAAGCTCAGTTAATCTCTTTCGAATTGCTTCAGTTTCAGCCTTATGAGCAGTATTAGTATCCAGGAAATGTTGATAAGAAAGAATTGATTGACAGATGGCTTGCTTTGGTGGATTCAGATTAGGCTCTTCAGATCTTAATCTATGAAGTACTGCCATTATGAGAGTATTAGTGGATATACCACTTTCATGAAGCCTATTAGCAGTATAGTCATTCAGATAAGTATCACTGAGATCAGAGTCTGATGAAGATGAAGAATTTGAAGAAGAATCAGGAGAATCAGGATCAGGAAATGATTGTTGAGTTGATGAAGTTGGAATTTCTGGGGGGGTTGATGATGAAATTGGAGATGATTGAGTAATTGGTGGTGTTGATATGATTGGTTGAGATGACAAAGGAATAACAGTTGGAACAGTTGAAATATGAGTAGTAGGTGTTGAGATTGGAGTAACAACAGATGAGCCAATTCTAAGTGCACCACCAGTAAGCAATCTGCGTGGTGAAGAACTGGTTTGAGTCATTGGATGTTTTCCTGTAATAGAATATCGGGAAGCACGTAAAACGCTTTCTTGTTCTTGTTCAATCCCTTCAACCAGATGAGTCACAAGAGTACGAACAAGTGGAGATAATGTTACAACAGCTGGAGATTCAGAAATTGAAGTATCAGGAGTAATGGAAGCTGACACATCAGTAGTTCCAAGTGGTTCTACTGAGTGACCTGACGACATCATGACTGTCACAGGATTTCCTGTTGGTTCAAGAGTTTGAGCAACAGTTGATGATTCGGCTTCACAACCAGAATCCTTAGGAAAGTGGACAAACATAACACCGGTGTCACTTAGATCAACCGTTAAACCCAAAGCACGAATAGCCGCAGCAACTGCTCGAGCTCGAGAGAGTTCAAACTGTCGCTGAGCCAATTCAGCTACACGGGTGCCTTCGTTCAAAGCTGGCATAACGTTAGCAATGGAAGGACTTCCAAACAATCCTTGAGAGGGCACTAAAGTCGAGCTCTCTATGTTTGTTCCGGCAGCATCACCTAGATGTGCAGATGGTATAACAATCGGTGTAAGTGTCCTAGGGGTACTAGACAGACGTGCAGAATCGAAAGTCAAGAGAGGGGCAGATGTCTCTTTATCTTCAACATCCACAGACTCTGAAGGAGACTGGGATGGAGTACGTGGATTTTGCCCATGCAGAAATGAGACGTCAGTCTATAGAGAGACTTCTGAACGGCTACTGGAGGTTTCACCGTGCAAGAGTTGGGAGCTCTTGTCTTCTATCCTAGGTCGAACCCGGCGAGTATATGTTGTTTGAACTAATGGAAGGCCAACGTTTTCTTTATGCCTTATACCTAGCCCAGACCTCTCATCCTCTCTAACATTTTCAACTCCACCCTCATTTCCACCTTGTTCCTCCGGGATGTCCATTACATCATCAGCAAATTGATTGGCTTCATTACCAGATGAATCAATATCAGAATCAACCACATCTTCTTGTTCAGCTCGGGAGAAACGATCATACTCAAAGCGAGATCTTTTGAATGTTTTCTTTTTGATATTAACAGGAATGGACTTCCTGCGCCCTTGAAAGTATGTCGGTGGAGGTGATAGGAAAACAGGTGTAGAAATTGTTGAAGAAGGAATTTGAGTTGGAATTTGTTGTGATTGAGGCATTGTTAGGGGTTCTGGTGTTAGAATTTCTGGAAGTGGAGATGTTTGAATTGGTGAAGAGTGTCTTTGTGGTGAAGGTGTTCTTGGTGATGGTGATCTTCTGATATTTGAGGTTTTAGGAGGTGGTGATCGAATTGGTCTTGGAGTCCCAGACTCAGAGATTGTATCCTCAGAAGATGTTGGAGAAGAAGGTTCAACTGGTGTTTTTCTTTTCAACTTCTTTTTCTTTGAACTTCCCTTCTTTTTTTGTTGATGTACTTTCTTACTCAACTTTATCACAAACATTTCACCTCTTTGTTTCTTACTCTTTGGCCTACCTGAACTGGATTCACCCTCACTCTCTTTTCTTTTCCTCTTAGACCCCTCACTTGGCGACCTATGTACAACTTGGGTAGGAACCGGGAGGCTTTCCGGTCCCATTGTTGTCCTAATCCAGTCCAGATATGCTTTCTTGGCATCATCAGCATCAAAAACCATATCAAGTAAAAATGATGGAATCAAATAAGAATAGTTAGGGATACCAGAGTCTCTAACAAACTTGAATGGATGAGTAACAACTTTCCCTGTCTCAAGAAGTCTTGGAATGTGCTTCTTGTTCCTGATTATACTTCGGACAATTGCTGAGAGAAATCTTATGAAAGGAATATACTTCTTTGGAGCAGATATTTTTCCATTTACTGCTACTATCAACTGATCCCAAAGAAGTTGAGCAATGTTGTAGTGCTGATTGAAAACAAACCCATAGAGAATACGTACAGCATTGGGTCAAGTTATCAAAATTCTTGGTAACTTCTTCAGCTTAAAATCAGTTGTTTTTTTCAGAGGACCATCATAACCAAGTGATATCAAGGCAGCAAACATCACATCATTTGATTCAATTCATCATAATAATCTTTCCCATTTGAGTTTGCTTCTGGTAGCCTTAAATATCTTCTGAAATCATCTAAATTGAACTCGAAGTCATATATTATCTCCAGACTGAAGTTCAAATTGAAAATAGCCTTGTCTATGAAGTTTTGGAGATTTGACTTTTGATTTAGTCCTTGATGAAGATGGATCATGTGGTTGCACAAAGATAATGGATCTCCACGTGTCAAATAAATATGATTCAGCCAGATCAACATCTACTGTTAAAGCATGAGTAAGAGGATGATTGTGGAAGATTGCTGAAATTATTGGAAAGCCGGGGGCATTGAAAGGATCATTCAGAAATCGATTATTTCTCATATTGATAGAATTTCCGGCTGTAAGAATTTCTTCTATTGATTCATTAATGGCAATCTCTTCATCATGTCTAACCTCCTCTTGATGATCCATTATTTTTATAATTTTCTGTTTTAGGACATAAAAACTTTTAACACACACAAAAAAATAATATTTGAATAGCAAATAACAAGGTTCACACAGACAATTTATATAAGATACAAGGAGGTTCACAAAGGCGATCAACTCAGTGTATCCTTTATAAATAATTTGTTATGAGAAAATAAACACAGAATAGTTAAATACATATTTTCCATATATAAGTTTACAAAGAAGTTCACAAAGGCGATCAATTCTTTGTGCTCTTATATACTTTGATATGTATATAACTTTGAAAATAATATATAATCATAAGTATGATATATTTGAGAATAATAAGGAAGTACACAAAGGCGTTCGATTCCTCATATTCCAGAATATATGACAATTATATGATCATACAAAACAGTTTGTCACACCACACAAAAATAAAAGTAAAAATAAAATGTTGAAAGGAAGAAAAAATTTCTGAGTGTAAAATTTTGAACGATCTAAATTTAGATCGTTCTGAGTAAATCTTAGTTAAAAAGAAATGAAACGATCTAAATTTAGATCGTTTTGAAAGATTTAAAGGAAGAATAATGAAGTATGAAAAACTGAAGTTAAAACGATCTGAAAGAGATCGTGTTAAACCTTTATTTGAGAAAAAAATGTAAGTATGGAAAAAGAAATAAAACGATCTAAAAGAGATCGTTTTAAGTTTCTCATGTGAGAGAGAGAAAAGAAAGAAAAAAATGTTAAGTATGGGAAAGGAAAGGTAAAACGATCTAAAAGAGATCGTTTTGGGTTTTTGTTAAAAACTTTTGAAGTGAAGGAAAAATGAAACGATCTAAATTAGATCGTTTTGGAAAAAAGTTTGAGAAACACTTCACTTCTCTTTTCAAGATTTTCCAACACTTAAAAAATATAAAGTGAAATCAAATTCATGATTTCTCTTTACATTAAGAAGTATCAGATTTGAGCGAACCGAATTCATAAGAATTCAGTTACCCATCAGTCGAATTTCCAAACTTATTAACAAACTACACAGCGTACAGACCCAAGAACGATCCAAATTAGATCGTTTTGGTCTCAGTCTCAAGGGTTTTATCAAAGAAATAACATGAAAAGAACATAAAAGGTGAATGGTAAACTTATTTTACTTCAAGTCATTTAGAAATCAAAACGATCTAAATTTAGATCGTTTTAGAATCAAACAACTCTAAAATAGAATACTTTTGCCAAACACTTTTCAGTTAACCAAACATACATCAATATTCACATTCAATGGATCAAACTGCAACTTGAGCATGGCATAACATTCATCCCTAGCCAAACTAACAATATCATTACGCACCATATCTGAACAGAAACGCATCAATCCATTTAAACATACTCTGATCAACTTTATTTTCAAGAACAGGGGGGAAGGGTTTTTGAATTTTCAAAAACATCAAACAAAGCATTTAAATATGTAATAATCATTTATACCTATCCTGAACATGCTTCTAATTCACACAGTTAACACAGAAGTACTAACAGAATCGAGAAATTCAAGAAAAATAAAAACAATGAAATCTACATTCAACCAAGATAGTACCTGTGGATGTGATTGAAAGTTGATGATGTTATAAAAAGAAATGATCACAGAATGATTTGGAACAAGACCCTTAACTTCTTTTGATGATCACAACAAAAAAGTTTTTATGAAGATTTTTAGTGAGAGAGTTAGTGATTTTACTGGTATACGTGAACAAATAAGAAAGAAAAAAAATATTTTCCCTCTTTAAGAAGAAAGAAAGAAAAAAAATGAGTCGGGTCAGGCTGGGTCGGTTATGGACTTGATTGATATTGGGCTTGACTAGTTTTTGGGCTTTTTCATTTATCAGATTTCTAAAAACTAAAATAAACAAACAAAACAAAACAAACAAAAATTATTTTTGTGAATTTTCAAATTAGAAATTTTCTAATTTTATATTTTGTTTTTCTAAAATAACAATGAATTTCTAATCAAATAGTGCAAATACACAACCTCCCCTTTGCTTCATGAATTATCCTTTCTCTCCCCCTCAAACATTGCATGATATAAAACATATTGCACGTAAGCATAGCATCAATGTTTGACAGATAATGAATGAAATTAGAGAGATAGAGGATTTTTACATAACATGCAGAGATAAGATAGTATATTGGTAATTAGCACTTATTTGAGATAGTTTCTTTGATCAGAAACTCATTCCAGGATCATGTGTTGAATATCTTCAAAGTGGAAATACGTAGCACAGACCTTTATTACCTACAAAAACAATTATGTTGTTTTTGGTACCCACTTTTGAATGGGTCCTTTTGGGTTAGAAAAATTGATCATGGTATTGTTTGAAGATTTGGGATTCTGTTTCTTTGGAGTTTTGACAGTGAACCATCCATACTGATCCCTATAAATAGTTATACCCTTAGATGTTTCTTTTGTGAGGAAAACTTGACTAGTTTTTGACATCTTGGATATTGGACTATTTTTAGAGATAGTTTTAAGAGCAGAGGTTCTAGAAACAGATGTAACATGAACCTTAATGGTGTCCTTTCCTTTGATAGTTGGTGCAATCTGACTTTTGGGTGAGTAAAATGAAGTTGGAGCAGTCTTAGATTTAAATTCCTTCTTTGATTCAACTTTAGGCTTTTTGAAAGAAAGTTGTTTAACTCCTTTTTTAATTTTTGATTGACTTTTTGGTTGAGAACCAGTTTTGGTAGTCATCTTTTCAATCAATGCTTTTGCTTTAGCCTTAAAATTTTCAGGAATCTCAATTTTATGCTCTAAAGTCACTTTACTTTTGTCATTAGGTATGATCACAGGGGTTTCAAAAGAAAGTACCTTTTTGACAGAAGCAAGACGTTTAGTCTTCAAAGCTTGAATTTTTCTTCAATCTTGGAAAATGATGATAACATTGTTGTGGACATTTCTTGAATTTCTTTAGAAGATATGCTATCATCCTGCAGTACTTGTGTAGAATTCTCACTCCCATTGGATGGAGTGGAGCAATCATCAGAATTATGATTAATCATCATATGGGTAGGGTGGTCTCACTTACCTTTGGAAATAATCTTGAGTTTTCAGATGTTCAATGACCTTTTGTTGAGACTCAACTTTTTGTTTTAGGTTTTCAATTTCTTTTTCCAATATGGTAGTTGGAATATAAGCTCTGTGAAGAATTGATTTGGAAGACTCTTGTTGAGACTCATTTGTTTCACTGAAATGTTGTCTATTTCTTCTAACTCATAAATTGATCTGTTATGAGTTTTCTTGTAAGAATCATTAAGAGCAACATAATCAATGTTTATTTGAGTTGGTTTTGGTCTTTCAACATCATCTGACTCAAAATCATCCTCAGATGGTCTGATGAATTCTTGAATCGTGCCATGACGAAGAAATTTTTCATCATATAAAGCACCAAGATCTTCTTTTTGAATGTCTCTAAATGCGCTGGATTCTCACAACCTAAACCAAAAAGAAGTTCTGATTTATCAATCTTTGATTTATTGTAATAAGCAGTGAAATCTAAGAAAGGATTTGTTATATTTTGTAAATTTTCTCTTGGTAGAAAAAAATGTTTGCTTTCAAATCCTCAACTTGTTTTTGAAGAGTTTCAATTTCAACTCCTTTGAGAAAACAAGAACTGTTTAAGTCAGAAATCTGTCTTTCATGTTTTTCACAATTTGGTCTCATATCTTTCATTTTGTTTGTGAGAAACTCAACATCTGCTTGTCTTGCATTTGCTCTTATCCATTCATGGTTTTCTCAAGCTGTAAGGTCTCAATGGTTTGCTTGAGTGAATGGACAGTCTTTTCAAGGTCTTGACATTTATTGGTTAGATGTGCATTGGGTGAAATAACTTGAGAATTGTTACTTGACAATGCATTTCTTTCAAAGAGTCATAATTAACTTTGAGAGCATCATGAGCTATTGAGAGTTGAGAAAAAGCTTCGTTAAGTTTATCAAACTCTTGTTTAGCTATGTTCAAATTTGTCTTCAAAGTAATTTTGCATTGTCAAAGTATCAGCAGTTGTTTGAAGAGACAAGTAGTCAGTTTGAGTAAAACTTGTACCTCTTTTGATGAAATGTCTGAATTGATGTTGATTGTTGTCATTTGAAATAATTGAATTACAATTTAAAAAACTTGATTTAGAAAATGAAACTAGAAATTTAGATCGTTTTAGATATTTTAAAAAAATTTCTAGTATTGACAAGGAAACTGGGACGATCTAAATTAAGATCGTTTCAGAAAATTTTTTTTAAAATAAATCGTTTTAAGGAATTGTGAAGAAAAGTTAGAACGATCTAAATTTAGATCGTTTTAACAATTTTGGGTGAAAAATTTTCTTAGTATGAAAACTTTGAAAATTTGGGCAGAGTAACACAATGATTTGGAAATTTTTGAGCAAAACCAATCTCAAGAAGATCAGTTACCCAAGAAGTGTGTGATTCCCAATCACAACAACTTAGAATCACGATCCACACACCACAATTCACACAGAATTATACAAGCTAGAACGATCTAAATTTAGATCGTTTTAAATTCAAATGGTCCAAAAACTAGAACGATCTAAAAGAGATCGTTTTAGTT